>NW_008684374.1:0-17815 GCF_000695815.1 Acanthisitta chloris | reverse complement strand
TGCTGACATACCCATAGAAGCCCTTTTTCTATTAACCATGTCCTTCACTAAATTAAACTTCAGAAGGCTTTGGCCTTCCTAAGCCCAAGCATGCATGCTTAGTGTCTTTATATTCTTCTTGAATATCTGTTCCTGCTTCCACTTCCTGCATGCTGCGTCTTTATGTTTGAGTTTATCCATAAGCTTTGTGTTCATCCATGCATGCCTCCTGCTGTCTTTGCGTGTGTAATCAGATGCAAAAGAACCAAGGCTGTTTGGACATTGGCTAGACACAATTTAGATACGTGCATCCTTGGATTAGGCCTGTCTTGGTACATGAAGAGCAGACTGATCATTAAATTCAAGCAAGCTCAGGAAAACCCCTGATAAGGAACACTCCAAGAAGAAACTGTGGCCAGGAGTAAAGGTTCAGCCAAAGGACACAATCACAAATGACCACCGGAGGTTGCAGAAGACCCTCAAAGGCCACCATCTCAATTAAGTGTGTCTGCATAAAGAGGAGGGGATATGATAATTAAGGATGGGATTATGGTAAGGATTTGGGGAAATAATTAGCATAAGAAGTGAGAGATCACTAACCAATAGAAAATAGAGTATCAGTCAGTATGAGTTAGATAACTTTTAAGCAATGAGCACTAATTCCTCTGCCTGCTGAAATGTATAAATAGTAAAAGGTTTGGATAGTTGGTATACGTGTTAGGTGGAGTGATCCCCTATGCATGCAGTGCTGCAATAAAGAATGTTGCTTCTTAATTCTTCATTAGTGTTAAGGAGGTTTACTCCCGATTTTGGTGACATTGGTTTCATGCTGATTAGGAAGGACTATTCTTAAGATGGAGGAGGTGATCTTTGTAAATAAGCTAGCTCTCCTGGGAAGATCTCTCCAGGGCTGTATCCGATGCAGTGCTTCCAATCAGATCCCTGAACAAGCCAAATTAAAATTCCCAAGTTAAATCTTTTGTGGCTGTGTAGTCAGAAACATGCTTCTAAAATTGCATGTGTTCTAGGACTACTAGAAGTGTATGATTCTGCGAACATCAAAAGTCGAGAAATACAAAATTTTGCATATCCACAAGTTTGCTAGTGGTTGCAAACAGAAGAGGTGGGGGGTTGATTTTTTTTCCCTTTAAAAAGTGGGACACTAATTACTGTTCCCTCAGCTCAGATGAATTCTCTAATGCAAAACTTTGGTTAAAAAGCTAGTATAGCAGATGAGTATTTTAAGTTGGCAGTCTGTAATGCTTCCTGCTACAGACTAATAAATGTGAATTCGTGACTGCTGCATAGTCCAGACTCTGCTTACACAGAAATCTCTTTCATAGTGATTTGAGACAAATGTAACTCAGTTGAATTCAATAGAGCTGTTTTTGATTGACATGGATGTAAATGATACCCTTTGTCTTTTCGAAGTTGTGGCCTTTGACCCAAGTTGCTTATTACTGAGCAAATTGAGTCTTCTGCTAATGAGCATCAGTGACGTAACATGATAATCTTGCAGAGACCTCCTGTGCTTGACTGCTTTGAAAATAAAACTCAAATGAACAATGCAATAGGTGTTATAGAAAGTCAGTAAGTACATAGTTAAAACTTAGACCAACCAAACACTATTCCCTAGATTAAGAGGAAGATACATCATGATTTTTCAACAGATCTTGATTTGAGGTACAGCTGGAATTAATATAATTCTCTTGTGTTGGGTATTTGGTCTGCTGACAATTAAATGCGTAGACTTGGATATTAAGAACTTGACATACCTCTTGACATTTTAAAATTGCTAACAGATCTTATAGGTTAGAATATTTGTATGTGGCTTGGATCCAAATTGCTGTTACAGCTTGTGATCATTCTCATTCTGATTCTGTGTCCACTTCAGTGAAATCCTAAGGTTTAAAAAAATTTTCCATGGATTTTAGTGATATGTCAAACAGCCACTCCCTTGCTGTCTTGAAAGTTTGTCTGTCTTCTCTAGAAACACAAAAGAAGTTGTAAGAGGACAATGGAAGATGATCAGTGTAAGCTGGTTTAGATCTTCCATAATGAAAAGAGAAAAAAGCACAAGACTCAACAGGCATCCAGTGCCCATGCCATTCAGGAACTCCCCTGTCCCGTGGGTTGTGTGGCATGGCAATATCATCCAAGTTCCCTTTAGATGGACTGGGAACTTCTGAAGGGCTTTGACCAGGAGAGGATTCTACCCAAAATGAAGAAACTTGTCTTTACAGATGTTATTTTAGGGTGCCATGGTAGGAGGAAGCTTAAGGGCTCTCACTAACCTTTCCTCCCTCTCTGTGGCAGCCTCACAGTACTGTGCAGAGCCTCAGTTTTCACTGCAGTGGCTGCCTGAGGACCCACCTCAGCCTGTAACTTCTGCTCTTTGATGCTTAAAGCAGGGTGTGAGGGAGTGTGAGGTGATTCACCTTAACTCACCTGTGTGCAACCTCCATATGCCTTCTGCTCCTGTAAACATAGTGAATTTAGAGAAATGGAAATTAAACCTCATTTTGGGAACATTTCTGAGAAGAGTATAGAAAAATACTAAACAGTTTTCGTGACAGTATTATTTGACAATTTCAGATATGTTCCAAAATCAAATGCTGTGGGTTTTATGATGTAAATTTTTTTCCTCTAGAATTTTCTATGCAGTTCCTATTTGTGTCTTTATAAACTCATAATAAAGAAATGTCTGTCAGTGAAAGATGGTAGTTCCATGACCTTTTGTGTTTGATTTAAGTCAAATGTTAAAATCCATTTCATGGGTTTTTTTGGTTTGTTTGGGTGGGGTTTTTTTATTGCATACAAGGGTGTGATTAATTATAGGCACTTTGACTATTAAACTCAGGCTTAAATAACATGAAGTGTGAGAGCTCAAAGGCTCTTTAATAGAAACCTTCCCAAACAAGATTCCTTACGGGGGACTTGAATTAGGTTTCTTAGATTAACTTGCTTAACAGGTATATGTGGTCCTAGTTGCTGAGATATGGAATATATTAATATAAGACTGAACTAGGTATTATGTCTCTCTAGAAATTTTTAGTTTGGAGAAAGAAAAGCTGTGGTATCAAGCCAACCTAATTAAAGATTTTTGTGGAAAGTTTTGTTATGTGTATCAGATGAAATATTTGTTCTTCTGGTTCATTTTGGATTAACCATGCTCAGGTATAGTATACATTCATTATAATATCTGTGATACTTACACAATTAGAGATTATTTGTAACTGCTGGTTTAGCCAGTTCTTTGCAGTTTTGTTTCAAAACTGCAGGGTAAATGCCACACTTGTTTTACACAGCCTGTCAAAGAGATATTTGCTTTATTATATTTGAAAGCTGAAAAAGCTAATGCAGATTCCATTTATTCAGTGATTTCACGTTGACATTGAGCCCACTGTTCTGATTATATGTTGTATAACTGTAATTATTTTAATTGATGTACACAAATAAGATCAAGTTTTTCCCCTTTATTTTTGTCGTTCACTATATAATTGGCCAGAGTTTTAAATAATACAGTCCAGAGTAGGTTAAATGAAGTCAGCAGAGGTACCCATGCTACACTAATCACTGTTCCTGTTGGAAAACTTGAGATTCCTCTTTTTTTCATACTTCTGAGATTAAAAATAAATAAAAAACCAAGACAAAGTCATTCATCTCTGACCCCAAGAACAATTTGAAATGCCATACTTAATAATAAGTCAACCAATGCAGACTAACAAGCAAATATCATGGATTTTAGCTCTGAAAGGCACAGGCTTTAATTTAATTCAGATTATTTTCATGCCAGGTAGTAGTGGGACCGTTTCTGTGTAAAACAAAAGGCCCAGGAAATAGCAGAGATTTGGCCTTATGTGGAAATTCAGTCTGGGGTTTTGCGTGTATGCCGAACGTTCAGTTCTCCTGGGGTGATTATTCAATTGTATCATGATTGTATTAGAAACTTCTGCTGGAAGAATTCTCTGGGACGTCTTCTGTTGACTTCCTGGGTCAAGAAGCATAAAAATGCAAGATAGCATTCTAGACTTGGCAGTGGCAGGTCATATACATCCCTGATCTTGACAGCAGAATGAAAATAATTCATGGTCAGAGTACTGGCATCATCTCCTTACCTTCTTTTTAAGGGCATTAATTTTTAATATTTTTTATCAGATTTTTTCAAAATTAGAAAATTAGAAAATTTTGGCTCCATTTGAAGCAGATTAATTCTTCCACAGCTTTGTTATTTTGACCTGATACGCTGTTTGAAGCATAGAATTTTGTGTCCTGCCTGCCACAAACATCCTGAAAATACAGGTGATACTGTTACAACCTTATTTTCCATATGGCATTTCAAGGGACAGCACTTGCAACAGCCATAGGCTTTGCTTGAGGTAGCAAATTATGTCCAGTGTGGAGTCCTCCAGAGAGTATGGTGAAACAGACTTCTAAAGAGCCTCATTCTTTCTGTTAGGGTAGACTAAATTGCCCCCAGAAATCATAGAATCATACTTAGGTTGGAAGGGACCTTAAAGATCATCTAGTTCAAACCTCCTGCCACGGGCAGGGACACCTTCCACTAGACCAGTTTGCTCAGAGCTCGAACCTTGCCTTGAACACTTGCAGGAGTGGGACATCCACAACTTCTCTGGGCAGCCTGTTCCAGTAACTCACCACCCCCACAGTAAAGAACTCTTCCTAATATCTAATCTAAACCTGCTCTCTTTCAGTTTGAAGCCCTTGCCCCTTGTCCTGTCACTCCTTGTAAAAGTCCCTCTCTATCTTTCTTGTAGGCTCCCTTCAGGTACTGGAAGGCTGCAGTTAGGTCACCCCTAAGCCTGCTCTTCTCCAGGCTCAACAATCCCAATTATTTCAGCCTTTTCTCATAGGAGAGGTGCTCCACCCCTCTAATCATCTTGGTGTCTGCCTCTGGACTCTAACGGGTCAATGTCTTTCCTGTGTTGTGGACCCCAGGGCTGGATGCAGTACTCCAGGTGGGGTCTCACCAGAGCAGAGGGGGAGAATCGCCTGCCTCAACCTGCTGGCCACACTGTTTCAGATGCAGCCCAAGATATGGTTGGTTTTCTGGGCTGCAAGCTCACATTGCTGGGTCATGTCCAGTCTGTTATCCATCAGTATCCCCTAGTCCTTCTTGGCAGGGCTGCTCTTGATCTGGTCGTCCCCAAGCCTCTATTGATATCGGGGGTTCCCCTGATCCAGGTGCAGCACCTTGTACTTGGTCTTGTTAAACCACATGAGATTCCCATGGGCCCACTTCTCTCTCTTTCTCACCACTGTTGCCTGTGAAGATCTTGGATTATTACCTTGGATGAAATGCCAGCTCTTACAGTGATCTTCAGGAGAGGCAACTAAGCATCTAAGTGTTCCCAATATCCAAAAGTTTTTGCTTGGAGCAGTGTCTGGTGCTATCCTGTGCTGGGATTTCTGCAACAGCAAGAGAGAGGCAAAACAAGCAGCAGTATAAAATAAATTACTTGGTTTTCAGTCTCATTTAGTTTATCTTCGAGGATCTAATTCAAAGCCTGTTTGAGCCATTAGACTTCAAACTGCCAAGCTGAAAACAAACCAAAAAAAGGCCAAGCAAAACCTCTTCATTCTTACAAGCTGTAACTTTTTCTTCATGTATGCTAATAAATCATCTTTTGTGTCTAGTAGCACTCAGCTACCTGACAGCATCACAAGCGATGCTAATTTCCACAATCAGCAGTTCAACCTTACTGGGTTACTAGGAACTCCTTTGAGAAACTCTCTCTAGTCTCTTCCATCTGTATCCACTTAGAATAAATGTCCTCTAAATATCATATTTTAAGACATGCTATCTTACATTTGCCAAAACACAAGTTTCATTCTCTGCCCCAGTAGTGGAGAGTTACCCAAAATTTCCTTTGAATGTTTGGATACATTCATTCTATGTTGTAATTGCAGGAGTCTTAATTGTAATTACAAAGAATTTAAAATTGTAATTGCAAATGATTGTTCAATTGGAAATATTCAATAGATCCTCAAAGCATTTACATCAACAACAGTGTGCAACAACTGATAAAATCACAGAGCTGTTCTGTCACATAGATTCTAAAAACATCTCTACTTACAAACCTTCAGCATTTACTAAAATAAAATAGCAAACACTAAATAATATGTATTTATATTACTATATTCTGAGGGGTTGCTTGCATTTTAAAATAAATATATTCCTTATTTTATGCCCATTACTGTGTTTGCTTTCTTTGAGATATAAGGAGTGTTCACTGATAGGACAAGGTCTAAGTGTGGACTCTAGAGCACACAGAGAAAAGATCTCCTCCCAAAACCACTCCAAAAGTTTTGCTCATCCAAACAAAGAATAATAAACATTCAGCTCAGCTGGTGATCTCAGCATCAGAACAAACCACTGTTCAATAACAGCTTTCAAAGACATGTTGATATTTTGCATTTCAATCCATTGAAGAAAATTACAAACTACTGTTGGGCAAACAACTAACATAAAATAATTCAAATTTAAGTTGAGCTTCAACATGAAAGGCATTCACTAGAAAGATTGCGTAAGTCTTGTCTGACTTTGGACCGGGTTTAATTTGACTTTTAATGATTGCCTTTATTTTGAAGACACATCAGGTGCAAGTAAAAATATGGCTCATTCTCATTTCAAGTTTAATGTGATGATATGAGTGAGAATTTTTCTGAGTAAAGTTGAGGCACTGGGTCATTTACTAAGATCGAGTTTGCTTCCATTGTTTGTATTTTTCCCTGAGTTAGACTTGGTTATTATAAACCACAAACATTCTGCCAACCATGGGCAAAAAACTCCCAGCTGGCAAAACCCTATCAATATAGGTGTCCTAAACATAAAAAAGAAAAAAAAGTAGCTGTTATCACAGATACAGTGTGTTGCATGAGGCAAAGGCTGAAATGAGCTGTTTATACATGATGAAATGCAAGGCAGCATAGGGAAGGACAGAATTTGGCCCTTAGTTTAATCGTATTAGGCATTTATTTTTACTAGGCTTTCATTGTGAGGCAGATTTCTCCTTTATTACCAGTCCTACTCTAGCAACTTTTTTCCCTGTACTTATATTTCATATAATTTTTTTTCTTTTTTTACTTTGAGTCAGATCTGCTCATGTCTTATGGGGAAAGCAAATGAAAAGACTGGTCTGTTATCTCACGTTTCAGTTAAGTCTAGCATATATTTGCTTAGGGGTAAAAAAGGTTGAAGAAAAAAGGGAAATGTCAAAAATGAATAATAAATGGCATATAAACAGAAGCAGATTTTCTGTGATATGTTACCCCTGATAAACTTGATAATGTTTCCCAAATGTGCTGCCTTGGTTCAAATCCAAATCTACTGGTCAGGTTTTATGTGCTATTTTTAATTTTACTGCTTAAAAAACTTTACATCATCCTGTAGGAATTCCCTCCTACTGCATAGCTGTATCTAGTTATTTGTAGGTTAAAATTCATCTTAATATAGATTCATATAAAACATGTGTCACTACAGAGGCAGCAGAAAGGCAGATCTGGGTGGGTAAAACAAGCTGGATTTGCAAGGAAACTCTTTTTTCTTTTTAATGAAATATGTTTTCCTTTGAGGTCACTCTGCTGTTTGATATTGTAGACTCCAAGGTCTTTCCATTCAGTAAACTTTCCTTGCCCTTCAAACAGTGAAATCAGAACGTGAGAGGCGGATACAAACAATGAGGAGACCTGGAAATGTTTAGGATCCACAAAAAGCCGCCAGAACTAGGCAATGAAATTGAGGTATTGCAAAGCAATTCAGTTCTTTGGAATGCTTAAAACCAGAAATTGTCTCCTACAAGCACTGCTGCACTGACTTGGGGGAGTTACTGTACTCTAGATTGATAGTAGTAGAGATATTTTTAGAGAGAAAATCTTTCTCAATGTAAAATATTAAAGATGTGAAAGCATTAAAATGGACTGAGAAGGGAAAGGAATTATGTTTCCAGTGGCACAATACTGACAAGAGAAAACAGGCCTAGTAACAGAAGAACTTTGCAGCGTTACTTGCTGCTCAGTCTGTTAGCTAGTGGTTTTTCACCATTTTCCCATAGCAAGTAGGAGATACTCTGCAAGTAATGTCCTTAAATATCAAGTTCATACTTCAGTGCACCAGCCTTAGCTAATTGCAATGTTTTGGAGCATCATCATAAAGAGTTTGATGAACTAGTTTAGCAGAGAGTGTGGTTACTTCTAAAGGGGAGGTGAGGCATGTGCCTGCCCTTAGAAATCAGGTAGGGGTGTGAAAATAAGAGCCTACATAGATAACAGACTGTGTCAGACCTTGTCAAAGCAGTGTAGTTTCCTTAACAGAGAGAAAGAAGTAGCAGAGAAGAAGCAGCAATATGAAGGTATTTGCCTCCATGAGGCTTTTTATATTACCCCACACCAATGGTCTATCAGCAGCTAAAGAAATGTGGTCTAGATAAATCTGTTACAGGGTAAATAAAACCCCATTCTGGAATGCAGACACTTCAGCTGTACAGCTGGAGTCTACAGTATCTACAGGGGTGAGTGCTGAGAGCCTCCTGATGCCTGTCATGCTTCAGTCCCAGCCCATGCCCAAAGAACCCAAGAAGGTCCATGTACAGCTCCAGCCTTTGCTCTGTCAGTTGTGACAGTGCTGTTTTGGAGGCAGAGACAAAATAAGGCTATGGTTGTAACCAGATGATGCCAGTCAGCTGACTGGCCAGGGACTAGACGTGCTCGATTTATTAGCAGTGATGTAGCCTTTTTGTGTAGACACTTTGGATCTTACTCCAGATAACAGTGGTTCAAGAAGACAGAGATGTTGCATGAGGGAAAAAAATTATTCACCAGATATGTTTTGTATTACATTATACCTTTTGTGTAGTTATTCCTTTAAACAGAACACCAAAATATGTTCATTTGTATTAAGGAAAGTGTTCTATTAAGTGGCTAATTATTGTTAAGTATTATAGAATCATATAATTTCAGGGATTGGAATGGACCTTACAGATCATCTAGTCGCAACCCTCCCTGCCATGGGCTGGGACTCCACCCCACTAGACCAGGATGCTCAAGGCCTCATCCAGCCTGGCTTTGAACACTGCCAGGGTCGGGGCAGCCACCACATCCCTGGGCAACCTGTTCCAGTGTCTCACCACCCTCACAGGAAAAAACTTTTTTTCTAATATCTAACCTAAACTTCCCCTCCTTCAATTTGAACCCGTTACCCCTTGTCCTATCATTGCAGTTCCTAATAAAAAGTCGCTCTCGGGCTCCTTTGTAGGCCCTTCAGATATTGAAAAGTTGCTATGAGGTCTCCATACAGTCTTCTCCAGGCTGAACAGCCCCGACTTCCTCAGCCTGTCTTCACAGGGAGATGCTCCAGTCCTCTTACCAACTTCGTGGCCTCCTCTGGACTTGCTCCAACAGTTCTGTGTACTTCTTACGTTGAGGGCACCAGAACTGTGTGCAGTATTCCAGGTGGGGTCTCAGGAGAGCAGATTAGAGGGGGAGAATCACTTCTTTAGACTTGCTAGCCACACTCCTTTTGATGCAGCCCAGGATTCGATTGGCTTTCTAGGCTGCTAGTGCACACTGCTGGCTCATGGTGAGTTTCTCAAAACTGTAGCCAGCCAATGAAACACAAACTCTGCCATGCAGCCTCAAATATGAAGGGCTTAGATGTCATCTCTCATCCCTGCTGAAACACCATCATTGATTTAAAATATAAGAATTTATCCTGACTGAAGTTTGTGAGTATTGAGGCAAAATACTAACATTCTAACAATATTATTTTGAAAGCTTAAATGGAAATTAAGGGATAAGATATCCTTGTGCTGGCTCTCACTGGGAAAGCCACCTTTTTGCCTTTGTTTACAAGTTCATAGAACAGGGATAATTATTCAAGGCTAGATCATTTAATTAGTGGGTTAACAGGGCTTGCAAGAGTACTCTGGAGTCAGAAACTACCCTTGTTTTTCTTCCTTATTTGAGTGCCCTTTAACTATGAGTGGTTTACAAAAGCCATGAATTATAATTAGTAAAAGCTGAGAAAGGTGAAGTGTAGCATAATTGAATATAGGTAAATTGTTATTCTTGCTCTCATATTCCTGCTATATAATCATTATCAGCAGACAGTGAAAATAAGATGGGAATTAATGAAAATCTAATAGTTACAATGATGGATTTAATAAACATGGGTACCAAACGACAGCAGAATTTTGTGAACCATTCTTTGTCTCACTTCCATCACTCATTGATCTTACTTAGGGAAGAAAAGACCCTTCTCCCTTTTCAGCCTAAACTGTTAAGAACAGTGTTTTTCAAAAGGATTACAAGTAGTACAAGTAGTACAAGTATTACAGATTTTGTGTTCTCTTCATTGTTGTTTTTTTGGGGTTCCTTAATATGCCTGTATAGTAAAACCAGGGACCTGTGAGTTACAGCTGACATAGGCTAAGTGCTGAGCCATCAACTTCCCCACCCTACAGTTCACTTTACTGCCAGAAGCTGAGTGTCTCAGGTCTGTTTCAGAGGTGCTCCCAGTCCCTGGCCAGGGCTGATGCAGCAGTGTGTTCCTGCAGGCTGCAGGTTGGTTTAAAGAGACATACCCCTTGTGCTGAGATGCAGGAGTCCAAGCTCAGTTATATCCTGCTAAGAGGCCAAAGAAGGATGCAGGACACAGCAGCAGTAAGAATAAAAGGACAAAAATGGGCTGTGTATAGGAATGGGATTGGGGGGAGGAAAGCAGCAAAAAACCACAAAAAGGCCTCTGAGTGGGTTGGAAGAGGGAACAATACAGCTTTATGCAAACCACGCTCCGTGGAGAATGATGTGTGTGCGGCTCAGAACAAGGGTTTCCTCACTCAGACGACTATGTAAACATGGCTTAGGAGCCTGAGTCTATTCTTTTGCATATTGTTTATATTCTGATTCCATTCGTTTAAATCAATTTAAGGCAATTCTCAAAAAAACACAAACAAAAACTAACTTTAATCTAAATGTTAGGAAAATAAATTATTATCCCTCTGGTAAAAGCCTATGAAGAGAGTTCTCATATGTTAGATATACATAATATTGCTCCATTCATAGTGGGAAGGTAGCAAGGACAGTATGGGACACTATGTAGGCCGAGTGCCTTTCTGTGAAAGCAAATTAAATATGAGTGAATGGTACCTAGAGAATGCAGTTGAGATCTCTGGTGATCTGAACCTTTCCATAAGGTTTCCACCTGAGTGAGGTCTACTTGAAGGCTGAGGAAAGACCTCAGTGTTGGGTTTAATTGTGGATATACAATAGCGGAGACATGAACCATAACCATATTATTTAGGTTGTGATTTTTGCTTGTGAGAGCAGTTTCTTTGCTTGTTTTGTCTCCTGCCTTGTTTGAAAAGGCAGAAACTGGAGGCTGTAGGTGAAACAATTGTAGAACACAAGGATTACTACAGATGTTGTCCTCAGTGAGCATTGGCAGAAGATTCAGTATCGGCTCACTGACTTGTAGAACAGCCATCTCTCCAGTTTGCCCTAATACTTAATCATAACCAAACTGGAAAGATAACCCAAAAAACCACAGATAGCACAGTGGCACAGGATCAAGGTGGTGCAATCAGAAGTCAGCATGGATGTAAAAAGGGGAAACTGCAATCTTGTAATCCACCTACAGTAGACATTTATATTTCTTAAGTACGGTACTTTGCTCCTGTCCTATTTAATCTTCTTTTCAGTGAATTTCCCATTTGTCAAGATTATTTTGAACTCTATTCCTGCCTTTCTGTATATTATTGGGGTGCAATTGCAAAGTCCCTTTACAGTGTCTGTGTCTTCAGAACAGACCTTGTTCTGAACCAGGTGTCACATCATTTTGCTGTCTACCATATGCAGTTTTAACTCCTATGTGAATGTGTCTGAGAGAAAGCATGGCCTGGTGAATATGGGACCATTTTTCAGTAGCAAGATGTACCTAAGTCTTTCTATTGCATTCTCAGTCTTTGCTACAAGTTGTATTGCCTACAAATGCAGTGGAAGTATTCTCTAGCCCATTGTCTATGACTTTTAGAAACTGAAGAACATTGGGCATTAGGACAGGCCTTTGCAGATCTTAGAATCATAGAACAGTTTAGGTTGGAAAAGATCATTGAATTCAGCACTGCCAAGTGTACCACTAAACCATGAACCACATGCAGGTGAAACAATTGTAGGAACACAAGACATAAGAACCACATCTATATGTCTTTTAAATACTTCCAGGGATGGTGACTCTACCACTTCCCTGGGCACCCTGTTTCAATGCTAGACAACCCTTTCAGATAATTTTTTCCTAATCTCAAATATAAACCTTCCCCTGATGCAAGTTGAGGTCATTTGTTCTTGCCATATCACTTGTTACTTAGAAGAAGAAATTGACAACCACAAATCTTCTTCTGATACGTACCTTCCTTCTGGCAATGAACTACTGATGACTCTGTGTATGTTTTCCTTTATGAGATTCATGTAAGTGAATTATTTTGGATTAACCCAGATTTTTAGGTTTGGGATTTTTTTTCAGTTTTATGGGCACATTTTTCTATACACTGAGTTGGTGGTCTCTTAAGGACAAGTGTTGGATGTTCAATTTTAGGGTATCCTGTCCCTACCAACTATGAGGAATATATTCCTTCATCAGTCTTCAAGGATGCTATTTCTAATTATCAAGAACTTTTTCTTCATATCAAACCATCTCCTGAATTGGCACAAATCAGAATAACTCTGTTTAATGAATATCTCTAATTTATCCAAGTAGAGAATGTGACCTTATCAAGCACTGCATTCTGAGGCAAAGTACAGAACGTTTACACTTGAACTCTGTTTAACTACATTGTGTAAAAATACAGGCTCCTATTTTTGGTGCTCAGTTATATAGCTAAAAATAAGAGGCAAAATAATAGAAGACAGGGAACATTTCAGTGTGAGCTGGGGATAAAATGCAAATTTTACACAATAGGCCACAGCACCTACAGAATTAGAAGCAATGATGACTGGGACCCCTGGGCATCAGCAGCATCTTCATCAGTGCCAGGAAAGCAAAGCACTTATACAGAATCTGCAGGATGGGTTTAAACTGTACTAGTTTTGTACAAAGCACAGAGGATTTTAGATACATTGGTCTCTGAGGTCAAGTGATAGGTGCTGCAGACTTCAGGTGTGCTCATATGCTCTGCAGTCTGGTCCTCAGAGTATGAATGGTAAAATAAGGGATGGGTACACTGTATTGAGTTCCCAAACAGGAATATGATTTCATCTTCATGTCCTATTCCACCAGGCTGTGCCAGGGTGTACAAAGAATTCAGAAATCTCTGTCATTCCCATGAAAAAGAGCTGTAGCACAATAGTGCCACTTTTTTGAAGAGAGATTTATCTGGCTCTGACAGAACTTTTTTATTCAATTCTCAAAAACATTAAACAAAACAAAGAAAACCAGGAAGTGGATTAGAGATATGTTCAACTTCACTACAAGCAAGGCTTTTAGCTAAGGAGACCCTGGGTTTGGACCAAAGAGAGCTTACGTGTATGGGTGCAAGCCAAGCTATGATCTTTGGCATGGTTTATTTTTGAGAATGGACATATCCTGAGGTCATCAGACACATATTTCCCACTTCACAAAATCACAGAATCAGTCAGGTTGGAAGGGACCACAGTGGGTCATCTGGTCCAACCTCCCTGCTTAAGCAGGGCTGTCCTAGAGCACATGGCACAGGATTGCATCCAGACGCTTGAATATCTTCAGGAAGGGAAAATCCATAACCTTTCTGGTTCCTTCCTTAATATCCATTCTGCAGATTAAGTTGCAGAAATGTGAATTGCATTTACCCCTTCTCCTCTTGCAAATGAGATATGTGTGTGTTGGGGGCAGGATGGCTGTGGCAAACACAGTTGCAGTTGAATCTGAGATGAGGGCAAGTGACATGTCAGAGTCTGCATCAGTATACAACAGGCCTCATGGTAACAATTAAGCAACATATTTGGGTGTATCTGCCTTAATTTTTTAATTTAGATCAGAGGAATGGAGTTTTTGAAGGTCTCTGACCCGTGTGGTGGACTTGTCTTGGAACACATGAAACTACTTTGCCCTGATAATAAACCAGGTGATGTGCTCCAAAAATCCACTTTACTGCTCTGGCTTCTAATGAGCATTCCGTCCGTGCCATGTCACCAGAATAGTGACCTCCAAACCTCCAAAATGCATATACAGGAGACATCCTGTCAGCATCACAAGTTTTGCTCTACAGATCCCCTCTTTTTTGTTCACACAACCAAATTGGGCCAAATTCATTGTGATTTCATGCTAGTCAGAGCTTTAGTATAAACTTGTTTATTGCAATGCTGTTTACCACAATCAGCAAGACATGGTAGTAAAAGGCTCAACCTCTTTCCTGATCTCCCAGAAATCACAGGAAGAGGTAAATTGCATCAATATTCACTGTAAGAAAAAAATCTGTATCAGGGTGACCAGAGCTGCAGCATCTCAGACAGGAGCCAACAACAACAACAACAAAAAGCCTCCCAGAAAACTATACCAAAAACTATCAAAGCCCACCCATGTTCCTGTCATGGTTTAACCCCAGCTAGCAAACAAACCCCATGCAGCCACTCATGTACTCCCCCACCAGTAGGATAGGGGGAGGAGAATCTGGCAAAACCTTCTAGAAGTTGTTTTCGTCAGAAGATGTTTTCCAAATTCTGTACTGTATATTCTTTGTCAGACATATTTAACAGAAAATTCTAATCTCATTGTGCAGTCTCAGTAATCCAAAAGTAATATATGTGAATAGAAAATTGCTCATAGCAATGTTTTTCATTAGCAAGAACAGTAAGGAACAGGTTAGAGTTTCAACACATGGACAGGGATGGAAAGATCAGATACTGTAATTTAAGGGAAGATATTATCAGGGCAATTAAAAATAAATATTGTGACAGAGCTAACTTTTATCAGTACAGATAGACAGACATTAAGAGCATGATGCTGTGCAGTGTAATGGCATGATGTTGTGTAGTGTAGTAGTGTTCCTCGGAAAATGGGATAAATGTTGCACAATTTCCCTATGTGAATAGTTTCATTAAAATCATCAGAAACACATGTGTGACAAAGCAAATGGGGTTTTAATTTTAATTTAGTATTCTGAGTGTGCTCAGCAGTGCCTCTCTGAGTCACAGTGAAGAGAGGTATTCCCAAGATTTCTGTTCAGCTGTATTCACTCATCCAAGTCAAATTCTTTGGACTGAATCCAACAACTTACACAAGTGCAAGTTCTGCCTGCTAGAAATGTCAAGATCACCTGTGATTTCAAAGCAAAACTTTTGTGCTTGCAAACAATTGTGCTCCACCACCCTGTAAGCCTTATTAAAGCTGGTCTCAGGAATGCAGAAATCACAGCACCTGAAAGTGAGCAAGTTAAAGGGGGGTGCGGGAGGGAACCTGGAAGGCAACAGTTAGAGAACTCTGCCTGGGCCTCAAAACAGTCTTTGTTTGCTAATCACAGTAAAATACAAAATGTTTAAACCATTTATTAATTAATTAGAATTACACCCACTTCCTGCAAAGAATCACAGAAGAATTTTCATAGATGCCGCCAGTTCATGCAAGGGTTTGAGAATGAGCAATCTAAAATCATATATTGCAAGTTAGAGAAACAAAGGAGTTGGGTCCTTTTTGTTTTGATGGGCGTTTTTTAGATGAATACATACAGCTTGCAGCTGGATTATTCAATGAGAATGGTAGCATTTTGTACACGATGCCAATCAGAGCTTGAATTTTTCAATGGTCTAACACTGTATGAAATAATTTTTTTTAAACTTAAAATAAAAGCATTGCTGCCTAAAATGGCTTTACTGCACTGCTTTCTAAATGGCTTGTTTATGTGCTGACAAAATCTAAATAAAATCTGATCATCAGCAATATGGAGTGCTTCATGAAATTAGTAAGAACAGGCCTGTGTGTTTTGTGAGGTCAGGAAATTACCAGTCTTACAAAGGAAAATAACCCAAAAGCTGATACCAGGTTTACCTTTCATCTTTGAAAGTTAGAGCAGTGTACTTCAACTTTCTCACTCACTGCTTTTCCAGTCCATGTAGCTGTCATTTATATTAATGCTTTCTAGTTCAGCATCATAGTGCTGTGTTTCACTGAAGCATTAGTTTTTGTGTATTGACTATTAACTCGGGCAATACTGGGCACATCAGTCAAGGTCTATCAGGAGCAAGCTCAGACAATTCCTCGTTGCTTTCCCAAGCTTCTTTTTATGTCTTGGAATCATTATCTACAGGTGCAACAACTCCACCATATGTGCATATCGCAGACAAACATATAGTCCTCTCTGTGGTTTATCCCTAGAGCACAAAAAACCCCAAATCAGCTATGTTCATTAACCATGTTTGAAGGGAAAGCACACCCTTATGCTGATGCATTAGAAGGGCCATGGATGTGGTATTTCTATACCTGTGTTAATGATAACAGATAGAAATATTCTAAATTTTGTACACATAACTGTCCATTTATAAATAACCCTCGATTAAATTCAAATCTTTCTAAAGACCCCTCATTCTTCATTCAGTCCTTATCCCCTCCCAAGCCCAATGAATTACATTCTCTCTTTTATAATATTTGTACTTAAAATTCTTCTTGTCTTGTTATCTGAAATGTGATAGAGTGAGAAAATCTGGGTTAAACTGCAGCATGTTTTCTGCTTTCTAATCAGAGATCCTTTTTTTTTTTTTTAACCTTAGGATGGCACTACTACAGTACTACCAGAATTTTTAAAGCTTCCTTGTTTTTCTCAGTAAATATGAGTTTGAAGCACATAGCCAAGAGACCGCTAGATACTTTAGAACATCAGTAAGGCTACAAGGATGATCAGTTGACTGGAGCATCTCTTTTATGAGAAAAGGCTGAGGGACCTGGGCCTGTTTAGCCTGGAAAAGACTGAGAGGGACCTCATTAATGTCTGTAAGTATCTGAAGGGAGGGCATCAAGAGGATGGAGGACAAGAGGCAATGGGCAGAAATTGATGCACAGGAAGTTCCACCTGAACATGAGGAAGAACTTTACTGTACAGGTGACCACATACTGGAACAGATTGCCCAGAGAGGGTGTGCAGTCTCCTCACTCAAGATACTCAAAGCTGCCTGGGCACAACCCTGAGTAATGTGCTCTAGGGGATCCTGCTTGAGCAGGGAGGTTGGACATGTCCTCCAGTGGTGCCTTTCAGACTTAACCATTGGGTGATTTTGCAATCTTAGACAATTTGGAGGGGAGTGATTGAATTGCCTTGATTGAATGTTTCTGTTGCTGGAGACTTAAAAAAGTGGCTGTAGAGGTGTGTAACGGATATTTCTTTATATGGAAGCACATAGACTGCAAAGTCTTAACCTCCAGGGGAGTTAGATGGTTTCTGTCCTTTTGCACATGTATGTGCACAGGCTAAAATCCTCCTGTGAAAGTCTGCATTCAGCCATCCAGTGAAGGACAGAACAGGAGGAATCCACCTCTTGTGTGCCTGTTTCTCTACAAATGTCTCCCTCTGGGAGCCTTGAGGAATATATTCCATAACATTCATGCAATGGTCACATCTGATTGCAATTACGACCACAAAGCACAGAGTACCCTAAAGTGACAGAGGGCTGAGAATGGCATCCAGTGCCGTAGGTGAACAAAAACATGAGTTGGTGATGGCAGCCAAGACCCAGGAACATAGATCATCGATCACCCACAGGCTGAGTGACCTTGCTACACACACAGAGTACTGCAATACCTCCACAGCAGTGTCATGCCCCTACAGCAGTGTCACCCCCTGCAGCAGTGTCACCCCCT
>NW_008684373.1:0-23948 GCF_000695815.1 Acanthisitta chloris | reverse complement strand
ATACCTGTCTCTCAAACCGAGACAACAATTATCAGTACAGACCCGTGACCATCTACATATTCTGTGTCAGTGATTTTTCTGGAAGTTTTAGAATAAATTCTTAGCTTCTGAGCTTTCACAACTTAAATGTCTTCGGGGAATTATTTTGTTAAGTACGTCTGCAGCTCGTGCTTTTGTACTCTCCAGTGATTCCCCCTCGCTGACGTGTCACACCTCATGAAAATATGGGAGGGATCATTTTTATGAACACTGTCACAGAAAACTAGATTGAGAGATCCTAAAAGATGCATCATTCACATATCCTTCTTTGGTCCCCTCCATTGGTGGCAAGGATGTGTTTCTATTTAGTTTCATAAGCCATTTAAGCCCAGCGTTACCAGGGCTCTATAAAGAGGAGATATCTGCAGCATGGACTAATGGAAGCAATGCAATAAGTACCAGGGTTAATTAAACAACAACAGCGAAACAAACACTATTGTTCTAGCTTTCTAGTGAGATTTTATGTTGTGCTGGATGATAACATTTCTCTGAAATCTTTTCAGTGTAGGACTTATTGCTTAATACTGAGGTTTCAGAAAAATCAAGATTGAACTCCCTGTACTAAAAGCTCAACAAATGTCTAAGAATGTATTATTGCCGTAATTGAAAGGAAAAAGTAACTTACAAGCTTTTGGACCAAGAAAAAGTCTTTCTTGTAGATTGCAATGCCTTTGTTGAATAGCTTTTTTTCTGCAACTTTCCACTTGTCTGATCCTGTAGGTAAAAAAAAAAGGTTGTAATTGAAGTCCATGCAATTTCAAATGTTCACTCTTCCATGTACCTTTTCTTCATGTTTGCCTTAAATAAGACCAATACAGACATGCAAGGGGTACAGTCTCTCCTCACACCTATGCCAGCAAAACTGCAGACTGCTGTTAACATCTCCCCTACAGCTTCACTTCAGCTCTCCTCTCATCACTTCTTGTGTTAGATCTAGTGCTCGTCACCACAGGTTAACTTGGGTCAGCTTGCAAAAACCACTCAATCAGATGAGCTAAGATGTTGTCCAACCAAACAGCAAGGTGAAGAGACACACTTTGCAGTGGCCCAGTCATTAGATTTTATAGAAGAGAAATGGTGGGGCAGGAGAACAGGATCTTCTCTTCTAGCAGAAATCAACTGTACTTGAAGATTTATTTCGTCTCATTCCTCAAATATTCCTTGCCTCTAATAATAATAACATTTTTGAAAAATATCTTCTTCCCTTACAGATATTACTCAAGTAATATTTGCCAACCATTACAGTAGGAGAGTGTAATAATGAAGAAATGTGTGGCGCCAGCTATTATGTCTCTCTACCACCTTACATCAGGTCTTTCAGGTGTCCTGGGTCACTACAGATGACTGAAGTTAGTGGCTGACCATTTTCTCATCAGGTACAAGACTACATAGGCAGTTTATAGCATTTAAATTTTGCAGAAATACTGACAGGCATCAATAGTTGGCTGAGGTTTGTTCAGCAACCTTGAAAACTCTTCCCATAAAACCCCTGGCTTAACTCCACCCTGGAAACTCATGCTAGAGAGAAAGTGGTTCTGAGGCTACCACAGCCTTTCCTGTACGTACTAGCTATCCTTCTGCATTCTCTGTGGCTTAGTGCAAGGGACTGCATTCCCTTTTCCCCCATAGAGGAAATCAGAACACATACACATGCCAATACATACATGCACATGCTGTGAGAGGTGCAGTGTTTCCTACATAAGTGTCATAATCTGCACAGGCAAAATTTCTGGCAAGCCATCATTTGATTTACCAGAGAGGAGTGGTCTTTTAATCTTACTGTAATGTTACAGAGTTCCCCAAAATGTCAAAAGAGGATAGAAAAGTTCTTGTATGATAGGCAGGCAGAATGGATCTATTCTGGTTAACAAACCTGTGTAGTGATAATCTGCCAAAGG
Organism: Acanthisitta chloris; assembly: GCF_000695815.1. Taxonomy (NCBI): domain Eukaryota; kingdom Metazoa; phylum Chordata; class Aves; order Passeriformes; family Acanthisittidae; genus Acanthisitta; species Acanthisitta chloris. The sequence continues at coordinate 22,011 of NW_008684373.1, read as the reverse complement.
GTGGGTGGGTGGTCGCACTGGTCTCTTCAACAGCAGCTTGGTCAAAGCATCCTAAGATAAACACAGTAATTAATGTTTGGGATAGTAAAAACAAAGATCAGGCAATTGTTAATCCTCTCCTGGGTTAATCGACCTAGTCTCAGGGACCACAGGGCAATAGCACACTCAACACCTCTTCACATCTGTGAATTCATGCAACTACCACAGCACTGGGAGACAGCTAACTCCATAGACAGAGACCATGCAGCAGTTACCTCTTTCACCAAAGGCCTATGTTACATTCTCACATCCAAAAATGCTGCCTGTCTTACACATCCAAGTCACTGTGATCTGATCTCACTTAACTAAGCAGTATTTCAAAATAAAAGTCATGTGACTGAAAGATTCTGCACATACACAAAAAACCCCACACATCTCTCTTTGCATTTAAACCAGAAGTACTTTCATAGTGCTCTCAAAGGAAGGAGTCATGCTTCCACTGGCAGCTTAAAACACCTCAACAGTGAGCTCCTACCATCAGGGGCAGTCCTGCTCCTCTCTAATGCCAGCAACAGCATTCATGACAGTGGTCTGGTTCTGGAAACTTACCTAAGCAGCAACCTAACACATACACAGAAAATTTCCTTGGTATTTCTTCTCTTCTCTGATGCAGGTCAATGCAGTCTCACACGTGCCAGGGGATGGGGAAACAAGCAGCCACTATATCCCATATGACCTTTCTTCAGTATCCTTCCTGACCACAGGGCTTATTTATGCCAGGTTAAATCAATCACAGAACTACAAAAGGATGACAACTCTGTGCCATTTGCTATGCTCTGCTCTTTGATATTATCTCTCAGGGTGTCAAAGAGCAATAATGAAAGTGTATCATGTCTTATAATACTGACATAAAATTAGCAGCACAGCTGTTCTATAAACACATGGGAAATTTAAATGGTTAAGTCAGAACAAAGAGAAGCAAGACACAGCACTTTGCCTCAACTTCGGCCCCAGCCTCTTATTTTTCCTTCCAACACGACAATCTTCCAAAGAAGACAATATTTAAGATTAATTTAGCATTCTCAGTTCACTCGCCCTGGTAGACTGTCAATGTGACTGTTAAAGAGCCAAACATGCCAAAGCTGGAAATATAAAAGATAGTAAGTGAATGTGGCACTGCATATCAGACAGAACCCACCTTAGGGACATCCAAGGGACACTAAACAGTGAGAGCCAGATGCACAGAAAGGAGTTTGCAAAGCTCTCCCCTCAGGAATGAGAGGTTACCTGACCTTAACATCCTTGACAATGAGGTGAACAGTTGGTAAGACTCACCAGAATGCTTCCCTTTGCTTCATGTAAGAAATGCAATGCCAGCTCCTGGTTGGTTCCACCCCCAGGAAAAATGCTTGAACAGGCAGCAGCTAGCAGGTTTTCCACTGTTTTCACAGGAGTATGAAAAAAACATTCAGATAAGATTAAAACGAAGTTTCCTACAGGACTTGCATGATTTGTTACCTCTTTTGAAGGAGGACTAGACATAACAAAGCAAAACTCTCAGAGAAGCTGAATGTCCTTGCAAATTTATCTGTGCAAATTTGGACACAAGAACTCACTAGACCACAAGGTTATGCAGCACTATACATACATGGAGTTTCTTACAAATCTCTCTCCTATAATGTCTTCCCAGCTCTCTTCATCCCAGAGATTTATTGAATCCCCACCCCTTATATTGTGAATTTCCATTTCACAATACCTCTCTCATCATAATGACTTCTTCCCAGCCTGCCCACTACCTCTTCCCTTCAGGATTTATACAGGTCACAACTCATGCGCAACAACAGCAGACAACTGTCCAGGTCTGCTACCAGCTGCCACAACTCCCACTTCCTTATCCTGACTTCTGTCTACGACTCATATTTTCCAAAATACTATTATGTCTAGAACATCCCTCAAAAATACAGAAGTTGAGTGCATGTGGCTTTCACATTTTAACAAAAACAAGGAAGATGTTCTGAGCAAAAGGCTGGAAACAAACTGTCCCAGAGTTTTATCTCAATTAAAAAAACCCCAGTCCCACCAACCTCCCCCTCTCCCACACATGCAACCTGATAAACAAGCTTTCCTCCGAAAACTGCTTTCATGACCACTCAAACATGTCATTTGACTGGCAGCTCTGAGACATTTTAAATTGTACCTACAGTACATATGTGGTTACCCCTACAACCGTTGTGACAATTCAGTCCTGTTTACCACCCTTCCACCTTCTTACCATTCTCCTGGGTGACTTTATTGGTTTCCAGGTCACCCCACGGCTGCCACACCAGCTCAGCTTTATGTTCATCAACTTCTGCCAGAGATCTGTCTTGGAGCGATGGGATTTCTGCTTGAAAGCGAGAACCTACATTTATTCGACTGCAGAGAAGGAAAAAAGTCATGGTCAGGCCCCCTTTACAATATCCAGAAAGTCTCCATCTCTGCTAGAAACAGTATGAATGAACAAATGCAGCAGGCTCTTGCATATAACACCAACTGTGTTAATGGTTATGTTAATAGCAATGGCTCAAAAGTTGAGAGGTTTTACATCCATTACCAGTTTCCTTTGTCTTATCAGCAATGGTTGAGATTGTATTTAAATTGGCATCCCCTAATAGCTGCTCAAAGAACAGTTACTACCTTCCAATATTCATCACTTTTTGAGAGGCTGTTGCACAGACTCCTGTTATGGCAAGCTTGCTCCTCAGGCTGAGACAGGTGAGCCTGGTTTAAGTACTAATGTTTTGTCAGCCATAGACAGAACCATATCTGGTCCAACTTCCCATTCAAAGCAGGATCAAAATTGGTCCTTTATTGTCTTGACACAAGCCACTGTCTTCTAGATACTTTTTCTAACAACTGAAACCAAAAATATAAACCAATGAAAGCTGTACTGCTCATTCTGTATCAAAAGCAAATCCCATTCTTTTAGCGGCAATCTCATACTTTTGGATCTGAATTAGCAGACACATTTTTCACTACATGCAATCCACAGAGCAGTACACTTGCTTTAAATCAAGTGATCATCCACAGAGATTCCACTCTGTACTAGCAAACACGACTGTGTGCACAGATAGATAAGAACTGCCACTGAATGCCTGCTCTACCAGACTTTGAGGTCTGGAAGTCTACACAAAGAGCACAGCAAGCAGTGACAGCATGAATGTCCTTTGTCATTGCTATGCATCTCAGTGGCAAAATACACCGAGAAACAGCAGTAGCTATACAAACTCAGTGTAAAGTAAGTCCAACGACACTTTCTAAGTAACACTGAAAAATATGCATGCAATCCACAGGTCCAGAAGGGAGAGCAAAAGAAATGTCCAAACTAAGCTAGCAAAAAAAAACCTTTGGAAAACCAAGATATCAGAAAATCAAGATATTTGAAAACAGCTGCTGCTCAGACCACTTATGATATAATGAAAACCTCCTATTCTGAAATAAGGTATCTATACTTAATGCCAAAGTTTTTCCCTTTCAGATGTCAGTCAACTAGCATCACATTAGTAGCTCCTGAAATAGTGAAGTATATAGAAATAAGGGGTTTTTGAGAGAACAGATCAAGCAGTGCCCACAAGATGATTAAATTCCAGAGCTGCTTCATTAGAAATAAGGTAAAATTCCCTGCCCAGGACAACATTTGCTTAATTCTCAAGTCTTGACTTGGTTCCCTCCACAGCACGAGGGGAAGCACAAATACCAGAGCAAAAGCATGATCAAGCACAATAAGGAATAGTAACAAAATCATCTGAGAAATGCCAGCCTCCAGATTTTTCTGGTCCTCTGCTATTCTGAAATGATCCCTCCCCTCTACTCTGCTCTCCTGAGACCTCACCTGGAATACTGTGTGCAGTTCTGGTGCCCTCAACTTAAGGATGACATGGAACTGTTGGAGCAAGTCCAGAGGAGGCCACAAAGTTGATAAGAGAACTGAAGCATCTCCCCTGTGAAGACAGGCTGAGAGAGTTGGGGCTATTCAGCCTGGAGAAGAGAAGACTGTGTGGAGAACTCATAGCAACTTTTCAGTATCTGAAGGGGCTACAAGGGAGCCAGAGAGAGACTCTCTGTTAGGAACTGCAATGACTGGACAAGGGGTAATAGGTTCTAACTGAAGGAGGGGAAGTTTAGGTTAGGTATTAGAAAAAAGTGCTTTCCTGTGAGGGTGGTGAGACACTGGAACAGGCTGCCCTTACCCAGGTGGTGTTCAAAGCCAGGCTGGATGAGGCCTTGAGCATCCTGCTCTAGCGGGGAAGTGTCCCTGCCCAGGGCAGGGGGCTGGGACTAGATTATCTGTAAGGTCCATTCCAACCCCTAAAATTCTGTGATTCTATGTCTATTATGAAAACAAGAGTTTGGAAAAGGTGTGAGGAGCCCTTGAAACAAAATGCATACAACCCATACAAAAATCCAGAGAGATTTTTGCAGCTCTTTCAATAGGGTGTTTTGAAGTCCTAGAAGGCTGTGGTATCAAAGGAAAGAAAACAGGTATTATTTTCCGTTATGGAAGGAGGAGAAGCAAAGACCTTAATTCCCTCTTTTCTGCCTAATACATCATTTTCGTACCATCACTAAGCATTTGCACCATGAGATGCCATGTGTTGGAAAAGCCTGCATTAAAAAAAAACCAAACAGCTGACTTATAACACACATAAAAATAGATTTTACAAACTATTTCTTTTGCTTCTTTAGCAGATCCAGATCTACTTCTGGGGAATAGTTTATGGTTCACATGTAAACAAAGAGATGCAGAAGTTAACTACCCTACACACTTGTTCTGACTTTACCCACTCAGCAGCAGCTCAACAGCGATGGGGTGGGATGACTACTTAGGCAAGCAGAATCTGCTAGATGTACAGACTGATGTTAACTTCCTCTCAGGAGGTGATGGCACGATGATACCCAGCATGACAAACCTAGCAGGGAAGTTTTAGACAGGCTGACAAATACTACCTGTCATTTACCAAAAACACTACTTTCGATACCTGTATCTCAAATCACAGCCATGGGCAGGGAAGAACTAAAGCAGTTGAAAACGTCCCATCTCTGATGCCCACGGTTGGGCAGGTTGATCCAGGTTTCAGGATCTGCTTCTCAAAAGCAATTCAATTTTAAATGCACACTGTAAGTAGAACATGCATGAAGAACAAAGAACCCCAAGAAAACCTCAAAGTTTCGTTCTGAGTGTGCTACAGGTACAAAAGTCTATTTATAATGCTATATAGTATTCCATCTTTCCTTCACTTGCCCTGTTCATCTCAGAATGAAAAAGCACAATCCAGACAAAAATAAAAAGCAAGAGATTTCATGTGAGACTGAGAAGACCTTGCTAAAACCCAAAGCAAAGCAACTGCCCTGGTAAGTCAGCCCCCCCTTCCAGCATACTGTGATGGACTGCTGAATGATGTTCATGTGCAGTCTTCTGCTCACTGTGATTAGTATTGCTTACTGTTATGGCATGCAATTTCACAGAGGAGCAAAGGGTTATGGATTATGCTCCGCCCTAGAAGGGATGACTGCTGGCAACTGACACTTTGCTGTCACGTGGAAACTGATAAAATGGCTGCACTGGAAAAACTGCACTGGAAAATGCCGAAGATTTTTTGTCCCAACAGAGACTCCTCTGACCTCACTTGTGAGAAGGAAAGAGACAACTGGAAAAGCTGGAGGGAAAGAATGTGGGCCCTGAAAGAATATCAGAAGTTACTTTTTATCTTGAAACTAAACCTGGAATATGACATCTCTGAGCTAGTAAAACCTAAGAATTACACCATGTACCTGCAATGCCCAAATAAAACCAAATTTCTACTGCAAGAGTTGACCTGAGTAACCTGATGCAAGCTGGCCTGTTTATGAACCTCCAGAGGTTCATTCAAGCTACATTATTCCACTATTCCTTTACTGATGAAGCCTAGATTTCATTACAGCAAGTGCCCTTGTCTGTAAGCACCAATGGTACACCTGGGATGCTCAGTGGGCAGCTGAGTGTGGCAACATCCAGAACTGAAGTTGTGAATTGGGAAGGCAACTCATAGCTGATGCACTACACCTATATTTACGACCGGCTAGCTGAGGGGTGACTTTAAGACTCTGAAGCAACTGAACCACAAAACTAGGACACAATGATCTGTGACACCAGCTGCCTATTATACCACTTCACAAAGAATTAAGCTTCATTATCACACTTCCTATTCCAAACCTCTGCAATGAAGTGACCTTTTGAGAAGCATTAGCAGAAGGCTTGGCAAAGCACAAGCAATTATGAACACTATTGGGTAATCACATGTTAAGGACAACTTCTGACAGTCAAGACTACAAATCAAATTAAACATTTTTTCTTTCTTTTATTAAAAAGTACTTTCTGCCATATTTCCTTTAAGGAAGATATGTCTACATAACTGACCACAACAGTGCTGCCAAACTAGCCGTAGAGCAACAAACTGATTACTTTATTAATGTAGAATTGCACCATGTTAACTCAGCATGGTTAAAAGTTAAAAGGTATCTACCTGCACAAGCATCTGTTCAGCAAGACCTATGATAACAACACAACTCTTTGCACATAACTCCCTTTTGGCAAAAGGAAGCGTACTTACATTACTAAGTTACTGTAGCTTGAAATTTTCACCAACATATTTGCAAATTTACACACGCAACTAAGTTGCAGCTAACTTTGTGTCATTAACTTCAGCAAATTAAACCAACAGACACAACAGCCAAAGATAACTGCACTATAGAGAGGCCAAAGATCAAGACCTGGGAGGAGGGGAGGGAGACAAAAAATATCTGTTCAAGACGTTCCCCTGGATTAGGGTGAAACGAACCGGGAACAAAAAAATTAATTAGGCCATTTCCAAAACAAATTTAAACACCACCAAATGTGCTTATTTCCTTGAATGGGCTGAGCCTAGAGATTTGCAAAGTTGACAAGAATAATCTGGGTTCATGCACAATTTTAACATCTGCTCAGGATGGCCTGCTGCCACAATTGCAAAAAACTGAGCTTCAAACAGGAAGGTAGAATGGGAAAAGGGCAAGAAATAAACTGTCAGCAAAGACTCCAGTCCATTTTTTAAATATAAGTTATTTTGGAAGAAAAAGCAGAAGAAGCCTGCTATTTGTATGGGGAGACTTTTGAGTTAAGTATCTCAAATGTTACAGGATATATTGCAGAGTTAGAGAGGAGATTCCTGACTGCACAGTGATGCAGAACCACGTGCGTGTCCCTATCCCGTATGGGTGTTTCCATGCCATGCAACTCCATGATTAGACTTTGCAAGAGTTCATTAACCTAGGTATAATAACAAACTGGAGCTATCTTGCTGTAGTGCTGCAGCGCAGAGCTTGAGCTGATAATACTCCCAAAGGCTTTGAAAGGGCTGTGTAGAGAGGTTTGCTACTCTGCTCAGGTTTAGCAGGACTGGCACTAAGCCTGAACTCACAACTCCAGCTTCAGGATCTCCAAACTGTGTTCCCTAGTGCTGCTATGTAAACACGTGTGAGCTTTCCCAACATACAGCCAGCTAAAAAAGACTAATGAAGCTTATTAGCTCAGGGCACACACCCCATATGCCACTGTCTGTAGTGCTTGCAGACTGAGCTTGCGCAGGAGGGAACAAAGTGTTCACAGTTACGCTGCAGCTACAACACACTGCATGGATAACCTGCAATCTGATCAGTCCATGTGACAGCTAACTACAGTTTTCCATGCTGCATTTTGTCCTTTCTCTAAAGGAGCATTATCTTCCTGTTCTAAAACAAACATAGAGCACACAAAGAAGTGCTCGTATATAACAAAACAGGACAGATTCATGTTTAGTTAACTCATAGCATTTCAGCCCAGAGACAGATAAGCCATAATAGAAAGCAGTTAGTATCACCACAATTACAAGGTTTGCCCAAACAGTAATCATATTATGGAGTAATTTTTAATAAAGACAATTACCAATCACGAATAGGAATAGTTTTCAGGCTTTCAAGAGATACACTGGTTATACAGGAAACAGCTTGAAGGTTTAAGAAGAAGAAAGGAAGCACATTTACTAAGAGACTAAGAATCCATCAGGTACTTACGGTTCAATGCTAACTGGAGTGGCTTCCCCCACTACTGTAAGAACTGGAGGGGTAACTTCTGAACTATCTGCAACAAGGAGAAAGAAATGCTCAGACAGCTCAACCTCCCATATCTGTGATTTACTTTTCACACAGCAAATCTAATCAGAGCTGTCCATCTCTCAAAAAAGGTACCCAACACACTAAAGGAGTTCAAGATGACCAAGATTTCCTCCCCCCAGTTCAAGACAGTCACAATCTGCTACAGAGGAACTGACTTTTTCCTTCCCAAGAACGTCAGCAGGGGGTGTTGCAGATTGCTTGCGACCGCATCTTACATCCATGCCCTGATGGAAGCAACATTGCATCTCCTCCATCCCAGTTCCCCAGACAATCATGAAAGACCCCATTCCACATAACTACAGTTCCTAAAGGCATGATCTTACTCCTATTGCTCTACAGTTCCTAATCACAAATCAGCCAAGAAAGGAAGGATGAAATGAAAACTTACTTGATCTAAGCAGAGTTCTGTGAGCACTTTTTGGAGTCACTGGAGGTGGAACCGAATGACCACTTGAAGACAGGATAGCGTTAAAATACAGCCCAGATCCTTCCCTCACTGGACTAAGAATTGGTGGAGGAGTGTAAGGAGGTAGCTCAAAGTTCCTATCCGAGGGATGATCTGCCAGACGGACAGGTGACCGTAGGTGGCTCTGATATGGAGTAATGTTAGAATAAACGGGTGGTGCAATAAAGGTGCCAGCTTTTGGTGGTATGAAGAGTGGCTCGGGTCTTGGCCGCTGCTTTGGTTTTCGGGCAAGGCCCTCTGCTTCATCCTTTGGAACAGCATCTTCATGCTATTAGAAAAAATTTTATTTTAATTTTAAACTTAAATTAATTTTCAAATCTCAGGTCATTTAAAAAACTACAGTGAGATGAAAACATCCTTTCGTGGCAGCTCAAAATCTGGATAGAACACTTGGAGGGTGTCTCAAAAACGGAAAGAGGAAGAAAACAGGGGATGGAATGGACACAGAACTATTAGGCAGCAGCACTCGCTCTGTGTGATTATGAAGTTATATTTTACAAGAACTACACATACATCTGGTCCAACCTTCATGGTAGCTTTACAGGAGGACACAAAAGCATAGCAGAACCCTGGAACACCAGGGTGACACCAAATATTGGTAAGTGATCAGAAGACAATGTAACTGTATTTAATGACATGGTCAGGCATTTAATTGCCTCCTCAGATGCCTACCCTTTCTCTGATATTTGAACATTCTGTTGTACTTCTGGACAGTAGAGAGAAGATAATCAACCCATCCCACTCACCACCACCACCACACTGCAGGGGAACAGTTAAGTACCAACCTTCAGAATCTCAGTAGGAGGTTTCAAGTCCGTAAGAATAAACCTTCACTTTGGATTTTATTCATATACAGAGCTATGTGCACCACTTACAATTTATTGGTATCTATGTATGTATGGAGATAGCACTATTGACACAGACTATTATTCTAGTGTTATTGCCCATCTGGTTTTATTTACTGTTTAGCAGTGGGGCAGTGCTTGGCTGTACTAGCATTAGCTGTAGGTTATGAAAAGCCAGCAATGCCCAAATATATGGCAATATTACGATGAAAAAAATCTCCAGACTACATACATTCCAAGTTCAAGCCTTGAGATCAAACTACTTTCATAGAAAAGTCTACGGCTAAAAACTGCATAATTCAACCTAACAGATCTGGCTCATCTTTGGTTTCTTAGTCTATCCATACCTGATTTGAGGTTTCCAGGTTAGAACTACGATTAGATCGCCTTCGAGTGACTATCACAGAAGGCTTGCATTCACAAGGAGCTCGATCGTTTGTTTGGCCTCTCAGGAGCTTTCCATCATCAGACTTTTCCTTTTCAAGGCTCTGAAAGTCAATTTTTCTCACTGGCACAGACACAGGAATGATAAGAGGCACGAGGCTGTTATCCTCCCGTGCTTTTTTGGGAGCTGGTGAAGAACTGGCGAATTCCACAACACTTTTTGCAGGTGTAGTTCCTGGAGCTGCTATCAGCACACTCTTCTTCTCCTCTGAAGTATCCATTTCCTAAGAAGAAAAACAGATTCCTAAAAAGTTCTGTAGTACTTACATAGTAAATCAGATGATATCTCAGTTTCAGTCTGTATCAAGTTTCTCAATGCAATTTGCAAGCTGAAATGGATTTGCAAGTGTCACTGGAGGAAAAAGAATACTTCACAATGTTACCAAAATTTTATGGAATTACTTGAGGATTGCCTGTAGTCTCAACTGCTAGAATACTTATATACATCATTGTTAAGAACTGTTTCACCACTTATGTTTTAACATTTTATTTTCCAGATGAATTTGTGCCCTGCTGTATAACTTCTAACAAAGGTTCTTCAGTTTTAGTGCTTTAGTAATGTCAAAAGCTGCAGGTTATTAATTTCAGGGAAGACTGAACCATGAAAATATTTTAATTGAATCTCTCACACAAAAAAACCCTAGAGCTAACTTTTTGCTGCCTCTTTTTTTCTGATTTACAGGACAAAAGCAATTTACTTTATTATAACTGAAGCCTTTAATTTTTATTATCTAACCAGGCTTGAGTCTGTTTTGTTATCTAACCAGGCTTGAGCCTGAAGGACTTTTGCTCAGCAGAATCAACAAGCCATGAATGGAAGACACCACTTCTTGCATACAGTTTCCATGTCTGTTTTACTCATGGAAAACTCAGAAAATTGAGCTCCAAGGAGACGGGAATGGAGGACGAGTTACTGAATATACACATGGATACTGTAACACCAAATGGCTTCAGGCACTGCCAGCGATCATAGATTTCTAGTCCTTCGAATTACTATTCACACCTTCATTCCACTCTCAATTCAAAAGTCAGCTCACTTAGAAGCCAGATGTTAAAGTACAACTTTCAAAAACACCTCTCTCCAGGGATGTAAAAGGCTTTCCTGAGTCCTGATGAAGTGCAGTGTAGAAGCTGTAGAAGATGTTCTGAAACACCAAAAGGAGCATCTCCCCAACTTCAAGCTCTGTTTGGAAAGCCTTTGGATAGGATTAGGTATGCAAGTCAGAGCCACAATCTACTGAAGAATCTACATGAACAGCTGTGTTTTTTAGGTAGAAACTAAGGCACATAATCTCTCAGGTATGACAAGAGGTCTCCAACCTGGATTTCCAAAATTTTGCAGAGATTTACTGAAGCCCTCAAACAGAACCTATTGTGTGTCATTCTGAGTACCTAATCCCGATTAAAAAACTAGCATAGGCAGGTTCTGTTCTAAGGGTTCAAACACATCCCCAGTCGTTTCACTGTGGTCATGGACTGAGAAAGCACTTCAGCTTCACTGATGAGTAAGAGATCATGTTCCAGCTGGCCCATGAAGGGTTCAATCCATGGTAGCTATAAGGACACTAGGCTGAAGTCCCACTTTGCTATTGTATTTGTACTGAGGGAAGCACAACCATCCTGTCATGACATGCATCAGTTAGAGCCTGCACACAGTGCTCTGGTCTCTCTTCAAATTAGAGTCCTGGTAATTTTCGTTGGTTTTAAGAGCAAACAGGTCCTCTCTGGGAAACATTAAGCCTTCAAAATGAGACAGGTACCAAGCCTGAGCACATAAAATCTAGCATATCAAGAAGATTCAAGACTGCCTCCTTCCAAGACCTTTTATTAGAGTAGGGCTAAGTGTGCACAGAAAGGTTTATTCCATAACTGGCACTGCTGACTGTTTCTTCAGAGACTGTGGATGTTTGTCCCTTCTGCACAATGCTGAAACACACAACTGTAAAGTCACAAGTGGCATCTGCTGCCCCAGACTGCACTTCAGGAGACATGAATGAGCTCTGAGGACCTGCCTTCACTCCAGGCTGGTGACAACCACCATACAACCACAAATTTCGGATTTGGAGGGCATTCATCAGGCTGACAGACATGTCACTAGGAACCGCTACCTCTAGTCAGTAACAGGCTCTTGTAAATTTCTGTAGCCTCCCTCTACTACTTCAGGAAAGAGAGACTGACAAGGATGCCTTTTACACACATGAACTGGTCATCTTCTGGAAAGAGACATCTGTGCCCCCTAGTTCTGTCTCTACCTGAAGCAGCAGCTCACACGCAGCCTCACGCTGCTATACACAGGCCTCCATTCGTCAGGGAAATTGATGCTGTTACCACTTTATTGCTGAAGCTAAGTTAAACACCTGGGATAGCTCTGGGGTCATCTACTGGCAGCGAGATCCACAGCAGATAGCTCTGAACCATTGTTTAGAGCACTGCATTTACATTACATTCTTTAGACTGCTGCCAAGAAAAGCCTTGGTTTTAATCAGATCACTTTTTTCCACCTGACTTAGCTGTTACTAGTGCAAGCACTCTAGCATACTTTCTGGGTACAGCAATAGAACAAGTAATGACAAAGTGAATTTGTAAACAAGCACCAATTCTGACCAATCTACAAGCCTCAGGTACTTCCTGTGTGCTACACATATCTCTGTAGGTCAACAGACATGAAGTAATTTCCTGACTACAAGGAGACAATTACGGCAGCTAGTCACACAAAAGATGTCACTTTTCTCTGGCTGTATTATCAACCAACCATGCTTCTTTTATTTTCCAGACTGGAACGTAACCAGCAAAGTACTCTCCTCCTTAAAGATGGGAGAGATGACCACTTCAAGAGAAAAGAAGAAGAGGAGACCTGAACAGTAGTGGAGACAGAGAAAAGGCACACTGAGAACCAACAGTTAAGACATCCCTAAAGATGCACTGGTCTACACCAGAGCTTTTCTGTTCATGAAAGATCACACACACCTGAGATTTACTAAGAGAGGACATGACTAATTTTGTAATTAAGCTATTTGTTTTGGATCCCTAAATTGTTTCTTGACTGTTTGTTCATTCTCAGAGGTAAGCAGAAAGTAGTGTGAACAAGTGTCAGGGCCTTCATTTGTAGAACTGCTAGGGGATTTTCAGCTAGCTCAGCATCCCTGTTGCAGAATTTGGGGCAGGATTGCTGCTGGGTAACACCAGCAAGTGCAACTTGTTGCACTTTCAGATTCTTGCATAAATATTGAGGAATGAACAGTGATCTAGTGTCCTCCAGGACACACATAGAAACCCATCAGACATTCTGGCATTGATCCTATCAATCCCTCAAGCTGTTTCTAGAAATTGTAGAATTCACAAAACCCAACTGCACCAGCTGGATGAACTGTTCCAAGACCACTGCTGTGATCCCACAAGAAACCACACCAGCCTTTTTAGAAACACCTGCCCATACAGTGCTTTCTACCATCCTTCTGTATGACCTGCATTAAGTAGAGGCAGCTTCTCTCTGCAGTAACACTGAAGCTTTTTCGTGAAGGTGCTGAGTTCAGAACTACAATTCCACAAATAAAACTTTTTGGTTTTTCTTTTGTATGTAGCAGCTGGTGCCTTACCCCCTGTGCCAGGGGAAAGGGGCCAGGTAACCAACACCTCTGTCTCCCTTCCATAAAGGGGTATTTAAATCCAAACACCCTTTAAAATGACTGTTTCAGATTTGAGAAAAGTTTTCTGTACTATTAAAGACAACAAACCACATGTCCTTTTTGCCTATAACAGCTATTTGTGAAATGAAACCATAAAATTAGGTGTTTAGAATTTACTGCAGCCTGTAAGCAGCAATAAGCTTGCACCACCTGAAAAAGGCAGACACAGGTGACAGGCAGCTCTGGTGTAAAGCATCAGTCATGACACTGCATGTAGACAGATACTGCTGTCCAGAATACTGTTCTTGCATAAGGTGCACATACCTATATTGGAATGGTCAAACGACTGATTCAAATGCATGTATCTCCTTTCATCAGTGAGTTAATTCTATGGCCTACACACTCTTCACATAATCTATGCTAGGCTTCTAGATTGTTTACAACACAAAGACACTAGTAAGAGAAGCAGAACCACTCTTGCCCAGTAAACGTTTTATTTTTCTCCCTCACATGATATCCAACCCCTTAAAGATGTAAAATCCATCAGACCTCAGGTACAAATTTTAATATCTTTCAAAACCTCATCCTGAAAGCCTGAAGAGACCTAAACATAGCTCTTCTGCTGGTGCCATCATGGAAGCAAACAAGCTGCTTGCAGAACTGCAAAGAACAAAAGAGCATCTCTCAAAAGAGTTCTCTCTTTGGACTTTGCATTATGAATCAAGCAGCAAACAAATGTGCCTTGAAATGTCCAATTTTCTACTTCAGCTCTCATCAGGGCCTTTTCTAGATGCTCAATTTGCTTTTTCTTGCCACTCTCTCGGTGATCAGAGTGCAATGTGAACTGTAGGCCATCTGCAATATAACCACACAATGACTGGCAAAGTATGGGCAAATAGGCCACACTACTGTTTTCTATCACATCTGCTTGTTCAACTGGAGTTAGTGGAAAAAGGATTGAAGGCAGTATCAACCAACAGTCACTGTCTGCTGTCTGCTGTGCAAGACATTAAGTAGGCTATGGATACCTGCTTCTTTGTTTATTAGTTCAGTTCTTTCACTCAAACAGCACATTCCTCTAAGGAAAAGATGGGAAAAAACCAACATCAGACAGACTAGGAAAAAAAATTATGATGAGAACAAGACAGGTAATAAAATGCCCTTCACTTTGTTGTCTGAATGGGCAGCAACTCAACTGGAAAAACTGCAGGTAAAAGTGGCTCATACTGTATCACCTGTATTTCATCAGCCTTTGGCAAGAAAGCTTCCAAGGAAAAGTGTATGGTTACTTCTCATGAGAGGCACTCCGTGAAAGATTGGTCAAACCACAACTGTTTCAAATGCTGAAACTGAAAAACTGGCAGGTAAGCACCAGTCTTCCAACAGAAAAGGAAGAGAATGTTAAAATGGTAAAAAGACACCAAGCAAACTGCTTACACCTGTCATTACCTTGGGGCCTAGGCTGAAAACATCTATGTTTTGAAGTCCCAGGCTAAAAATCACATTCAGTGCTAGTGGAATAGAACTGCTGTTAGGTGGTTTCACTGCACTAGATCTCTGTTCTCACACATCTAGGAACTACAGCAGCTGAGCCTACATGCCTGCACTCCAGAGCTGCCCTTGCTGTACACCTCAAGATACCATCCTAACCCACATATGTACCTAAATTCCTCTCATTTCAGCCCTATTCTGTAGTCTAAAACATGCTATATTGGTTAGGATGTACACCTTACCTTCACATTCTGAAGAGAAGCCAGCTCAACAGCTTTTTGGGCCAAAGTCAGCAAATTGGCTTCTTGAGAACCACGCAGTCTCCGGCGGGTACTCTGAATTACACCACCTCTGACACCCTGAAAATCGTTAGTTGTCTGAGTGTTTTCTTCAGCTGCTGCTGCCTGTTTCTCCTCATCTCTACCATTATGGGCTGTGGTTTGCCTGTCTGTTTCCATCTGGCACTGCTCACTATTGACCAGGACATCCTTCTGCCCATCATGGTGTGAATAGCTACTTTTGTTGTGGACCAGTGATTCAGGTGGCTGCTGTAATGGGACCTCTTGCTGATGTGTTTGCCAGTGATGCAGAAATAAATTGCTATGTTGTTCTTCTGCCTGCTTGGAAGTCAACACTTCTGCAGATGTCAGCAGGACACCTTCTTTGGAGAGTCTTCTTGACCTTCTTGGAAAGGGAATCTGGGTCTGAGGTAGCACAGTCTGTTGGTTCTGCTCTGTTAATGCCTTGAATAGTTCCTGGTTCCTCTCTGTTTGCTGTAACTGGTGTGCCATCATGTGATGCTGAGGGGCTGCAGCTGCCACATGTGGCTGTGCTATGGAAGTAGTTTGCTGCAGACCAAAGGCTTGCGTGGCAGCCTGTTGCTGCTGCTGCTGAGGATAGAAATTTTCAAACAGCTGTAGCTGGGGAAGAGCTTGCTGTTTTTGTTGAGCAGTAAATGCTGGACTGGAAGAGGCTGGGGCTTCTTGAAAGACATGTAACAATTCAGGAAGACCTTGCTTTTGGCCTTGGTGACCAAATGCAAGTTGGAAAGGCTGCAATGGCAGACTTTGATTCTGCTGCTGCTGTTTCTGCATTTGATGAAAAGAATTCATTTGAGCTTGCTGTCTAACCAGGGCTTGCTGTTCTAGCTGAGCCTTTTGGGACATCATCTGCTGGACAGCATCTCCATATAAGTCCAGCTGTGACACAAACACTCCTTTCTCTTGATTTCTTTTAAGGGCTTCTGGGTGGCCATAGAAGCCTGGGGCACCAGCATTGGAGTGGGGTCCTTTTGGGTTGCCCCCAAAAACCATATTATGGTTCCACACTGAAGGTGGAGACTGCCAGTGGCTATCACCCCTCTCTGGCAACCGGTTTCCCATTAGTGAATTCTGCCATTTGACAGCTGTTACTGACTGAGGCATCATCATTGATTCTCCCCTATCTTGATTGTAAACAGAGTTCATCAAAGCAACGTTGTTGGGTGCACTTGTTAATCCTCCTGTGTGAGACATCTCCATAGTTTGGGAAACTGGTATATTCCCTCCGTGACCATAGTACTGTCCTTCCTTAAGCTGCTGCTGTGGTTCTTTTGACGACACAGCTATTTCCTGATCATTAAAGTAGGCAACTCGTTTCCCAGTCTTTTTGCTTGATGACTTTTGATGAGCCTGAAGATTCATGGTTCAGTCTATTCTCCCAGATGCACACGCTGTATTTACAATCCACCCATCCCTAAGGCTGGGGGAGAAAAGGCACGAAAGTTTCTCTTTTCCATTCAGTTTTAGTAATAAAGGGCCAGAAAGAAGCCCAGATGAAAGTGCATTCACTTCCTTTTTCTTTGTGTGCTTCTCACACTTTTCACTCTTACACTTTGTGGTTGAGAGGTCAGTAGGGTCCACTTAGTTACAGGTTCTGAAACAGAGAAGCAATTGCAATGAATCATCAACAGACATAACTGCCCTATAAACGCTCACACGATAAGCAACACTGTGTATGTCTTCCCATGAAATGAAGACCAGAATAATACGTGTAAGAAACAATAGATATGACCTGCTATAAGAATGTAAAACAAAACAAGCTGCATGATGCAACTCCCAATGGCACACAGACTTCTGACTCATCACATAAGCTCATCCTGAAGGTTTTTCTTTAAACTCTCTCTCTTCTGGCCAATTACTTCTATGTCTTCCTGTAGACAGACTAATCTGTTTCTGATCTCAACTCAAAACCACAAAACCAGAAATCCTCATTGCTTGCCAAAAGGCCACATTTCCCAAAGACCTTTGAAACAGACACATGTACACAATGGCTGGAGCCAAAAACGCAGAAAGATGCTCAACTCAGTGTTCTGAAGGAAAGGGTCAGGTAGCGGCCCACCGGTCACACACACACACCCTTCAATCACTGGAGCTGCTTTCCCATTAAGAACTGTCCACCAAGCATCCAAGCACTGAAGACAGGACAAGGCCTGTTCAACCTGTTGCGCACTCAGATGCTTTCTTCAACAGCTGAAAGCGACTGCTCCTGCTCAGGTCACACTCAAAGAAAAGCAATTCAGGCAGATTGTTACAGCTGCTCCCAGACACCAGCAAGTATCTGTTAGTGTAAAGCTACAAACATGATAGGAGAAAGCCTATCTGGAACAAGTAGCCTAGGACAATTGTACCCTCCTATCTTCCTCTTCCTCGGGGAAAAAAAGCTACGCACAAACTAAGAGCCTAGACTGCAGGATTAAGGTCTAATGTGTTAACACATACACTAGTATTTCTACTAGGACACCTAAAACCTTTTAAGATGTTTAGTTTTAAATGTAATTAAATTCTTAAACTACTACTAACGCTCAAGTTAAGTGTAGGTCTCTACTATTATCTTTTTCAGCATGCACTCCATTTCACTGCAAATCACACTGCCAATATATTTCAGAAAGATTATAACAAGTTGTTAAACCTCTATTCTTATTATATCCCTTCCCCTGCATAATCAAGTTTCTCTTGAGTGAAGCTGGTAAGACAAACACACACATTCCCTCCAATGAATCCATTGCAATCCATTTATCTCTCTCTAAAACGTAAGATAAACCAAAATTATATAGCACACTGAAGTCCTGTAACCTGAGCTTCCTCTAAACGGATTGTCCTGGGCTGCAGTGTGGGGGTATCCAATGGTATGTATTCTATTGTTGCCTCCACAAGCTGTTAAAGCAGGTGGGACAGTGATCGTTATCTCCTCGTCCCTGATGGCTCCCCCAGGGGCTGTCCCAGTTTAATGGGCTGTCAGGGATCCAGGCATGCATAGAGTTACTTCGTCCCATTGTGAGATGCTTCACCCCAGGGGGGGAGCCAAGCATTCCCACTTGGGGGTGGGTGGGGGAGCTAAGCATTCCCATATGGGAGGGGGGAGCCGAGAATTCCCACCGGGATATAAGCTGGGGGTTGGACCAGCACAGGGAGCCCTTTGCCTGCTGGATTCCCAGAGGACAAGAGCTGCCACTGGACCTTCGGGAGAGGACCGGATCTGCGGGATCACTGCTCCAACAGACCATTCCAGGAGGACTGCAGCCACCATTTCATCAGACTACTACCAACACCATGACTGACAGGGTTTCAGGTTACTTTCTGACTCTGTCAGTGGGGTTTGCTTTCAAACCAGCACACGGATATGGATACAGTGCAGGTTTTAATACTGAGGTGGGGTTGAGAACATGATGAGGAAGAAAAGACAAAGTTTTAATTAACTTACGCAACTTCCACCTCCGAGGCCAAGCTTGGCTTCAGTGCTACTGGAACCATGGGAGTGTGTTTCAGAGCGAAGTGACTCATTTCCTCAGGCTGCTGCATAGCTGTTCCCACACACTGCCTCCCCTTCACCCTGGCTACAAACTATGGACCTCTGCCACCCTGTATCACGGAGCCAGGGTATTCCTCCCTTCTCTAAGCACAACATCTTAGCTCATTTTCCAGGCCTCTCTCAACAGGATGAAAATAACTCTAGGAGAAATTATGGACACGTGAGATGGAAAATTTTCTCTAAACTGCAACTAGTACACAAGCGAAGATTTCAAAAAGTCAGTCTTTCCTATTTCAAAACTTCACTAAGAGAGGAAAAAAAAAAAACATCTTACAGCAGGAAAATGAATCCCTGGTAGCAAAAATTACATAGAGGTGGAAAGGTTGCTGTATGCTCTGCTTTCCCAGCCCAATCAAGGAGAAAGGTATGTCTAAAATATCTCCCCCTTCCTGCCTGGCAGCAGCTTTTGAAGCCCAGACTCAAAGTTGGCCAAGTTAGACAAGGTTCCTTCTTGTCTCATCCTTTGATCAAGGTGCACGAACAATGTGGCTTGTCTATGCCCCCAGGAAACTCAAAGCAAGAAGCTTTCACATGCTACATTTAGTGCCGCTGCCCATCACCAGGGGAGGTGTGAAAGGCTCCTTCAGATTTAGCCACTAAATGGTATATATCAAGTTGAAGTGGCTGAAAAATGTTGCATTCAGTTTTTGAGTAGGGCCTGGAAAGTGAGTAACTTAATGCTCGAAAGGTAAAGCTTCTGAAGTCTTGTTTTTCAGGTATAAAACCCAAACCAAACCTGCACACTCAGGGCCTGTCTGGCTCCTGCACCATTGAGCTGTGCTGAAACCCAGAGCTGAGCATCTAAGGATGCTTCTATGCGCCATCCCCACATCCCACCCTTAACTGAATCTATGTCTTTCAGGAGCATTAATGCATTCTCCCTTATTGCTTTTTGCAGCACTGCAAATGCATCAGAGTTAACAGCTCAATAACAGTAACACAATACCTGAGGTAATACTACTAACAGTGGTTTCTGACCTAATCACAAGCTATTTTTCTCGCCAAACTAGACAACCTTGGAGCAGTTTTCCTTCCACTGATGCTTCTATGTGTTTTTGTATTGATCAGTCACATAATACCAATAAAAGGAATGCAACGTTTTCTGTATACCAGAAGATATTACCATTAGATCAAATTTTAACCTGCCAGATAGCTTTCTGAAGTTCTGCCGTAGATTTTCTACACTTTGAGGAAAAATAGAACAAAATTGTCCAAAAGCTAGCATGCAACTTGAAGTGTTCTTGTTTTCAACCCTTTAAAAATAAACAAACCAAAAACCCACAACAAACCAGCCCAGAAATTAAAGGAAAAGCCCCATCAAAATAGTTGATGCTGTTCTTAGTGGTGGTGGCTGAAATTTGCAGCTACCACACATAAAAGTATCCAGAAGACCTTAGCAAGAGGACTCAGGCTAGTGAGAACGCACTGCATTAGCACAGCTTTCCAAACCTCCACTTGTGTGGACTTTGGCTCTGTTTTTACCATTACTAGATAAGAAGCCACCAGCATCACAAGGCCTGACTCAGACCAGTTTACAGCAGCATGAATCTGGGAAGGAGTTCTAACAAAAGTATTAAGATGCAAAGTTCAGAAAGAATAAGGTCAGAGATATCCTAAAGGAGGGAAAGGAATTTGTACAACTGAAGTTGTTCTTCAGCACAAACCCAGGACAGTGAAAAGGAAGAGGGAAAGACATTAAGGTACTTTGACCAAAACACGCTTACTGAACATCCCAGTTCTTCCAGTTACATGCAAATTCAACTAATCCTAACTGAGAGATCACCACAAGAGGATTTAGTGCATCCAGTATTAGATAGTAAAAGAAAACATCACAAAATTAGCCTTTCAGAAGTTTCTTTCTATATAGAAAAACGGCAGAAAAATACCTTGTTTGTCATCCTTATGATCACAGTCCATAGTTTAAACTGCAGTGATAAATGTTCAAGTTGCAGCATGACTATGCTTCAGGAAAGCTCACACTTGACAGCTTCATTGGATGAGCACTGCTGGCTCTCTGACTAAGCTGGCTTCCCTCCCTGAGGTTGAAGGATGAGCTCACACTGCCATCATCCCAGCCAATTACCAGCTTTGGGGGTTTTTTTCGCTTTTGTTTTACTTTAATTTCAGGACAAGAGTCAGCCTGCAGTAGCGCAGTAAAATGGTAACACACTTATACGCTTCAGTGTGCTCTGGAGCAGTACATCCCTGCCCATTTCTTACCTTTGAATAAAGCACAGAGGCAGTTCCAATACTGTAATTCCCAGAAGATACTGTGTCTTGCCTCCAAGTATACTGAAGTGTTATGAAACCTTGCATTGCTTTTACACTGCACAGAGAGAAAGCAGAACCTAGCATCAGTATATTTTGTTTTAATAAGTAGGATTTGGCATGCAACATCTTTGGTTATTTTCACTACCAGGAGCTTCTGGCATGCAAGAACATCTCTTGAACTTTCTTCTAATGAATATGAATTGTACACTGCCTCCTCTAATACTGTAAATTTTCAGATTTCTATGGAATTTTTCATATTTAAAGGTTTTCTCTTCTAGTCTAAAAAGAATGACAAATAAGATGCACATATACCCAGTGTGCACATATGCAGTATTTTCTGGAATGAAAAATACGTAAGCAAAGACACCTATGGCACCTTACTGAGAAAAGTTAGAGTTAGCATTTTAGCAGACCCACACTAGTGTGCTAGAGAAAATATCAAACACATAGATAAAACACCATGAGGCTACATTTCTGCAAAGCATCCCAAAGGACTTACTTAAGTATACAACAGGACAATGGAGGAGTGTTTGCCTGCCTCCAGGATGCTGGTCTGAAATTGCAAAGTACTTTTAAAGCAGAGATATCTGAGGAGTGCAGGGCACAGGCACTCAGAGCCACTCACTAGGCTGGTACCAGCCCTGAACACCCACCAGCACATTTTACTCAACTCAAAGTAGAATAGTTTAGACATCCCTATACATTGCAACCATCTTGTCCCATTTTATCATTAGCCTGGAGAGTTTTCTATAAAACCTTAATTAAAGATTATTTCATTTAGGGGACAAATTTTAAAAACTTCAATTGCAACCATTTAATAGAAAATACTAAT
>NW_008684372.1:58327-59608 GCF_000695815.1 Acanthisitta chloris | reverse complement strand
AAGAGATTTTAGGCATAAGCTGCTTTTGCCTGGAGATGATTTCAGGCCTTTCACAGAGGTATTTTTTGAGGTCTACAAGGCAGAAAAAATGTTGACTGATCTTACTTTAAGGTCTCAGCTGAATGTGAGATAGAGGAGAAAATCTCATCATCCCAACAAGTCAGTATTGCAAACTTACCTATACCTCCTTTTCCCCAAAATTTCCAATTTATGTGGAGGAACTCACAGGCAAAAAGAACATCCTTACCCTGCAGACAGAAAATCACTGCTCTAGTCCAAGCTGGCAAAAGCCAAACTAAAGACAAATCACTGCTCATTTAACCCTCATATTCATAAAAAGTCATGAAGAGAGGCTTTCAACCTTAAAAATTAGATTTAAGAGGTGAATTTTCCCCTCTTGCAGCTCTGTGAAATATTCTCAGCAAAATCAGCAAACCTTGCAAGGAGCTTTGCATATCTTATTGGGTTTTGTACAAAAAGCACTGTGAGGTTTCTCACATTTTCTTTGGCTGAAGGAGGTTTCTTTCCAAGCCAACTCACTCAAGCCTAGCTAAAATTCTCTCCTCATTGGAGTCCTCTGAACTGAGCCCTTTTTCTCCCCTGGGGCTTGTGCTACTCTGGGTTTGAGTTGAATATAATCACAGACTGGTTTGGGTTGGAAGTATCTGGAAGATCATCTCATTCCACCCCTGCCATGGGCAGGGACAACTTCCACCAGCCCAGGTTGCTCCAAACCCATCCAACCTGGCCTGGAACACTCCCAGGGATGGAGCAGCTTCTCTGGGCAACCTCAGCACCTCACAGGGAAGAATTCCTTCCCAATATCCCATCTATCCCTACCCTCTAGCAGTGAGAAGTGTCCCCCTTGTCCTGTGCCTCCAGGCCCTTGTCCAAAGTCCCTCTCCACCACTCAGCAATTCCCTTGTCATGGTACTTCAACTCCTTCTAGGACTTAGGCTTGAAACTCTCACTGGGCCCAAGTGCTCTGCAAGGCAGTTCCAGTCTTTTATAAAGTCCCTCTGCTCTTCTCCCCTCAAAACTCTCCTGGGTGGACATCCCTCTATCCAAACTAAAGCAGGACAACATCTCTGCACTGGTAGCAGTTACACCTGAGGCTTGCTGAGCTCTTCAGGTAGAAGCTGCTCCACTCTTGACTCTTTCTTGGTTGCCTTTGCTTTCACAGTGATCAACAAAATATGTCAAGTCTCCTCTGACAACAATCTAATCTCATTCCTGCCTGCATTGACTCAAGCACTGTCTCTCTTTTGCAGGAGAATGTGT
>NW_008684372.1:26780-58314 GCF_000695815.1 Acanthisitta chloris | reverse complement strand
TCCTGCTGCTGTATCAAACCTCTGATATTAGTGCTGAGCTCCTCAGGAACTTTCCCATCTAGAACATTTCTGTTCTGGCAGATCATATCAGAGAAGAAGAAAAATATGATGCCTATATGTCTATGCCTTGGCTGTTATGAATAAAGACAGAGATATGGAGAGAAAACACAAGATAGAGGTACAAATAAACAAACCTTAGAGCAATGTGCTATGGGTTTTGTGGGAGGGACAGATAGGGAATATTGTCCTGACTCCAGAGATTTGGGAACAGTCTCATGGTCTTTCCTCCTTTCCTTTCTTTTCCCTTTGAGCTAGTGATCTATTTTCCAGCCAATGCTGTGCCTGCTTTATGGAGAAGATGATGGGCCAGAGTAAATGTGGCATTAATGGGAAAGAGACATGGACAGGAGCCTGAGCAAAATGCAGAAGCAATGTGAAAACCTAAGGGGAGGGAAACCAGTGACTGAAATTCCTGCCTGTTAACACAATCAATGGCCTGTTGGTATCAATCACTGCTGAGCTCTGTGCTCTGACTGATGATTCCACCCTGTCTGCAGCCAAGATAAATGGGAATGAGCAGGGAAAGGCTTGGCCAGAGCACAGCAGGCACAGGAAAGTTCCTCCAGGCTGGGAGAAATCAGAGCCCTGCTGCTCCAGTGTGGCTCATGGGATTGATACATCATTTATTAGATACTTTCCTAATTAATTTCCTTAAAAATAATATAGATGATTGCTGGAAAGAGACTATTTGTCAAAAGTGAGCCCCTTTGGCAGGACCAGAGCCAGTGCAGTGAAATCTGAACACTTCCTGAGATCTGGGAAGGACTTGGATTGAGCAGCAACAGATCCAGGTTCCCTAACAGCCTTATCCTGGCACCTGCCCCAGGAGGAGTCATGGGCCAGCTTGAAAACCTCTTGTTTGCACAAGAAATCCCCCAAGAAGAGCAGATAGCACAGCCCAGAATGAGATACCTACATCTGCCTTTCCAGTTGTGTGTCATTTGGTGCTGGAAAATACATCTCCATCAGTGTCTGTCTAAACCTGGAGCTACAGGGCAAGTGAATACAGCTGCTTGTTTACTCAAAAAAAAAAAAAAAAAACCCAAACCAAGAGCTGATCTCTGATTCAAAAACATTAAAGGAAGCTTCAGAGGTCTTTGTTTGCCTAACAGTGCAAAACAAGGAAAAAAAACCCCTTCCCTCTCTCCTTTATCCACACTCTGATTTATCTGAGTTTACAGTGACAGGAGGAATTCCCCCAGAGGTAGCTACACATCAAATGAATCAGAACCTGAAGTAAAAGACAGTTTTCTTGCTTTGAGTCTGTTGTGGGACCCTGGTTCAAAACCTCTTTCTTCCAGGCTAAACAAATTCCCAACACTAGAGCCCCAGGGACTCCAAAACCATCATTTCCCTGTGTTGCCTGATATGACAGTGTGGATCTCAGGCTCACAGCCCCATCCTGGCTGAGGTTCTCAGCAAATCCTGCCTCCAGGATTTAGGTCTTTGCTTAGCACAAGCAGGAGCTAATTTCTCTGCTTCAGATTTAAAGCCTTCAATGATTTCTTGAAGGTGAATTTCTAACCTTCTCTGTCTAAAGCAAAATACTAACCCATTTTCTCCTGGAGATAAACAGCTGTGATGGGATGGAGGAGCCTGTTAAATAGGGTTTGGGATGAGCTGAGGTGTGTTCTGAAGGATGGGAAAGTTAGACTTTGTTCCCTTGTCAATGCAAAATCTCTTTGTGGCTCTAACTCAGTCACTCGAGGCCATAATTCTGCCCCCAGGACTGAAATCTCTCTGCAAATCATCCTGGCTAAGCATCCCCTAAGAGACAAGAAGGATGTCTGTGAGAAGGTTCACTATGAGAAGGACAGACCTGGCTAAGAATTTAGCTTCAACCACAACGTAATGTCTGGAGTTCAATTCCATGGCTTGAAAGAAAAGAGAATTACTGAGCTCCACAGGGACTAAAACAAACAAATGTAGGAGAATTCTTCCTCATCACTTCAGAGGGAGCAGCTCTGATTGCATCTCCACTGCAATTCATCCTCTGGCTGGTCCCTGTGAGCACAGTCACCAGCACAGCTGCCCCTGCCCTGCTGGGAGGGAGGGATGGATGGGAGAAGGGAAACACCATCCCACAAGCCAAGGGATCCACTCTTGGCTAACTAAAATTTGCCTCACTCCAAAGCAGAACTGGAGAAGAGTTAAAAGCATCAACATCAAGAGAGGGAAATATCTAGCTGGGACAGAGCCACAGGAGATCCCATTGCTCCAGCTTAGCCCCACTGCAGCTCACTGGGGGATCATCCCTGCCAACAGTCCCAGCTCCAACCCCCCATCCCATGCACTCATTGAGCAAAAACCCCTTGGAATTCCTCTCTGTCCCACCTCTCCCACAGGGGTCACACTGGTTTAGGGATTAAGCTTTGCTATTGCAGCCCATTACCCTTCCAAAACACATCCCAAGCCCTTCCCAAACCACCTCAACTCCTGTGGCTGCCACAGGAGGATGACTGACATTTAACAATTTTCTCTCAGAGGAAAATTGCCTGTTCCTCCCCAGATTGAACCTGCAATATTTTTTTCCCCCAAAGCTGAGGCCACAGAGTTCAGGTGTTTCAATTCAAAAGTGAGGACAAAATTGTTTGCTCTGCTGTGGAGAAGCAGAGCATGGCAGGAGATGCTCTGCTGACAGGTTGTCCCTTTTGCAACAGAGGTTAGAACTTGGTTTTAATCAGTGTTTACCCTCTTTGCTTTCCTTGTTTCATTTTTAGCTGCTCAAGGCAAAAACTGAAGTCAATTTACTGTACATACAGATTAGCTGCTGTGCCAGAGCTGCACAGGGCACCAGGAGGGAAAGGTTCCAGGAGGAGATGAAAGAGGTAGCAAAGAGGATCATCAGGACCAGCACCTTGCACTGGACCAGTGAGTACACACAGCAGCTCACACATCTGATGTTTGAAGGGCTCAGAGTGAGCACTGCACAAAGCTTTGGGGGCATTGAGACAAAATCTGGACTCAACCAAAGCTCTTGCCATGAGCAATGGAAACTGTGGGAGCTGAGGGCAGGGACTCCTCCACCCCATCCCAGCTCAAAACCTTTGCCAAGCTGCTGGAGATGTTTCAATGTGCTTTCAGTGACAGCAGAAGTTGGTTTGATCCTGCCATGGCTCTTAGGTCAGCCAAAGGCAGGAGCTTGTTTTCTGGACTCTGATATATTTCCAAATTTCTCTGCTTGTTCCACATCCTTCAGATTGGCTGAGATCTTGTCTGTTTCTCTATCAATATCTGCAGGAAGTGTCAGAGGATGGATCAGGTTCTGCTCAGGAACAGGACAAGAGGCAATTGGCAGGGACTGATGGCCAGGAATTTCCACCTGAACCTGAGGAGGAACTTCTTCCCTGTGCAGTGACCAAGCACTGAACAGATTGCCCAGAGAGGTTGTGGATTCTCCTTACTGGAGATATCCAGACCCTTCTGGACACAACTCTGAGCCATGGGCTCTGGAGTGGCCCTGCCTGAGCAGGGAGGTGGGACCAGTGACCCACTGTGGTCCCTTCCAACCTGTCCCATTCTGTATCTGTATCTTTCCAGGGAATTCCTCTCCCCTACACTGCACATGGAACAGGGCAGTGCTGTGACCACAATTATCTCCAGCTAATTAAGTTATGGGAAGACCTCTGCACCAAAAATCCCTGTTAACACACACTGATACCACAGTGACAAGACCCTGATAAGGCAGATCCTGCCCCCAATTCCTGCCTGGTGCTGGGGTGAGAGGGGTCACATTTAGCAGCAGCCTAATCTTCTCTGGGACCTCTGATATCATACTCTCTGTGGTTCTTCCTCCATGTGGGCAGCCAGAGAAAAGTCCTGTTTGCCTGCATCCAGTTCCTTTGGAAAAGGCAGGTTGGAGCTCCAGAGGCTCTGAGTGCTGGGATAGCACAGGCAGAGCTGTGCTGCAGGGCTGGCTGCAGGCACCCCCTGCTCCAGCTAAGCTCACATGCTACACAGAGCTTTCCTCCAGGTCTGGAGAAACAAAGAGGCTCTGGGAGCTGCCTACACTCTAAAGCTTCCAGGAAAAAACAAGGATATAAAGGAGGGAGGGAAGGAATAAACACCAAGTCAATGCCTGGACTGAATTCCTTCTGCCTTGCAATGCTTTCAGCCTCTCTCTCACTGCAGCTCACTGAGGATTCTTCAGCACTAGTGCCAGGACTGGATTCCAACCTTGCCTTTCCCACATCCCTTCTGCATGTTGGAAGTGGCCCCAGAACCCCCAAGGACCCCCAGATGGCTGTGGCACTCTGGTTTGATCCATGAATGCTCTGGGGCAGTGGGTGCTCCCCACAGCCCAGAGCTCTCCAGACATGCCAGGTGAAAATTAGGGATGCACAAAGGGCTAGAGGAGGCAGGAAGATCTTGAAACAGACTGTGCCAAGTCTACCCAGGCAGATTTCTAGCCAAAGTTAACAGGGAGCCAGTGGAGGAGTGTGAGCAGGAGAGCAGTGTGTCTGTGTTTCCTCAGCAAGGAGAGCAGCCTCTAGTGCTCCCAGCACAACTGGCCCTGCAGGAGCCTAGGGAACAGCCACTTAGACCAGGTGGGAGGAGATGAAGGCATTTCAGAGCTATGTGTGCAAAGAATAGCAAGAGCTTCCCTTGTCTTTGTCCATTTCTCCACAGATTTATCCAGAATCCTGCAAAGCCACTCCAGTGAGTGGCACTGCCCTCCCCTTGCCAACAGCCCCTGGAAATCTGCACTGAGCTCTTGCTTCAGCCAAACACCCACTATGTACATCATTTTTCCTATTTTTCCCTTTGGATTTTACCCTTTGCCTGCATTTTTTCCCCCAATTCCTTTTCCCTATGCAAAAGGCAAAGCCCCTGCAGAACTGCACTGTCCAGAATCCACACAACTAACCTACAGCTGCTGCAAACCACAGAATTGGCTTTAGCTTTTGCATTTTGTCATTTTGATCAGCTCAGCTTCTGGGAATTTCCTTTCTTTCCCTTTCTCCCACCAGATCCCTTTAGTTGGAGTAAGTTTGGAGTGCTGGAGCCAGCAAACACGAGCAGCAAAGTCAGAGGAACAGAGCCAGTTTGCCCCTGTGATGGATTTGGCCTTGTACACCAATCAGGTGCTTCAGCATCCCATCCCTGGCACAGCATCAAGGAGCAGGAAGCAGCACTTCAGCTGAATTCACAATTCCCTGGCTTTATCTGCAGTCTTCTCCTGCTTTTCTCCCTTCCTTGCTGAAGGGAAGCAAATCTTGCACAGCTCCTGTCCAAGCAGCCTCACTCCCTGTTGGCTCCCCTAGCTCAGGATCTCTCTGCTGTCAGTTCAGCTGTCAGGGCTCATGTCATTGGGGCTGGAAGGAGCTGGAAAATCCTGGGAATTGGGTTTGTGAGAGGTTGCAGTGCCATCTTCAGACAGGAGGGCAGCACCCACTATTGGGATGTGCTTGAGAACAAATAGGAGGAGGAGAAGAAACCAAACCAAAGCCCATCCAGATCCAGATCTTCACAGAGGGAACAAACAAACCTGAGGCTGGGAAAACATTTGCAGTGACAGGAATGGAATAGCACAGCTCAGCACCTGCATGAGACATAGACCAACTCCTCAACATCCACACAGCCCTGGGAAGACTCAAATTCTTCCCTCTCTGCTAAAGCTTGAAGATTATGGGATTCAGCTGTATTAACCAGCTAAAGGGGTTTATGAAAAGCAAACCCAGATCCTCTCTCCCTCTGTGATTTGCTTTGCTGGGGTAGAATGGTGTAATGCAAGTTTTAATACCTTCCTCCTCTTCCTCAAGCTGAGCAGCATTATTTTATCCTCATGGTTTATTCTCTAGGAGCAAATAAAACAGGCCCCTCTCCTTCTCTGAGACCCTGCAGTGCTGCACAATTTCTGCCCACACAGTCATCACTCATGGAACAGCCTCTGCTGCTCCTGATCCCAACTCTGGAGCTTTCAGTGGAAGAGAAGTGATGGCAATGAGGCATCAGAGAGCTGAGGTTACTTGGGGCAGGACTGGAGTCTACACCTCATTTCATCCACTATCACATTACACTAAAAACCAACAAGAGCACTGGGATGGACCCCACAGGTACACAGAGTCTGCAGCTTCTCAGAGCATCAGTCAGGTGGGGCTTGGTGCTAGGACAGCATCAGCCATTGACCCTCTGGAAAATCAGGGCCTTTAAGAAATCTTTTTTTTTCTAGTAACACTGCCTATTTGGGCCAATTTTTAGTCATTTCAGTCATTTTTGGCCTGCTTGCACACGTCACTGCTGCCCTAAGTCTCTGTGGAGCAGAGCAAACAGCAGCTCAGGCTGCAGGGCACAGCTTTAGAGAAGAAAAAGTGAATGTTCCTCGGGTTTTCAATGGGATGAAATCACTATATGCCTTTTTCACAAGGGCATGGGGGGACAGGACAAGGGGGAATGGCTTCAGACTGAGAGTAGGGTTAGCTTAGGTATTAGGAAGAAATTTTTCCCTATGAGGTGCTGAGACACTGGCACAGGTTGTCCAGAGCAGCTGTGCCTGTTCCATCCCTGGAAGTGTTCCAGGCCAGGTTGGATGGGGCTTGGAGCATCCTGGGCTTGTGGAAGGTGTCTCTGCCCATGGAATCAAACAGGCTTTGAGGTCCCTTCCCATCCAAACTGTCCTTTGATGCTAAAATTTATCCCACATGTTCCACCAAGGAACTTCCCCATCACAGCCTAAAAGCCAAACCAAGTGCTACAAAACACATCTGAAAGTAAGGGATTTAAAGAGCTAGAGAAGGGATTTCTGCAACAGATATGAAAAGCTGAGCTGTTTTTCAGGAGCAAAGTCACAAAAGCTGGATCCTCTGGGAAACCTGTCTTGCCTGGTTTGGGGCATTTCAAAGTCTAATTTTTAAGACTGAGCTAGTTAGTAGAGAGAAACAAAGGTGACTAGAGGGTAATTCTTCTGACCTGCTTTTAATACTTTTCTTAACATGAGAGGAAGAGCTCTCTGGAGAGGCCTGTCTAGCCAAGGATGACTAGGGTCAAGCCCTGAAGTCCAACTTGTCACCAAAACTCATCTGAAGACGATGGGAACCTGCCATCAAAGCCTTGTTCTATCCATGATGTGCAGAGCTGCTCACAGGACTGTCCTCTCAGCCCCCTCCAACCCATGAAAAATCCTTTGTCAGGCTCTTCTCCTGATAATTCAGGGAGTGAAAACTGCTTTGGATGGAAAGCTTGTGCCAGCAGAGTGGGACAGCAGCACCCATCATCAGATCACCTTAGCCCTGCACAGAGACATGACCTCAGGATCTGGAGAGCTCAGGCTGGGAAATTTGCCTGGAATTGGCCAGACAATCAATTGCAGGTCTCAGACTTGACCTCATCTTGTCCCACTGCCCTGACCACACAGCCAAACCATCTGTAACACAGAGAGTCACCCACAAAGCTCTTCCTGTCAGTATTGAAGCCAATTTGCTGAACTCCCAGTTTGGCAGGGAAGGTATTACACAGCAAAACTGGATCTGAGGGTTAGATATAGCTCAAAGCCCTTCACTCTGTCCCCTGAGCCAGACCTAGACCTGCTCCTTCAAAAGCTCCTTGGCAATTAACTTGTTTTAATTAATACAAACCCCACCAGTGGAATCTGATGCCTTGGAAACAGTTTGGAGAGAGGAAAAATTAGAAAGAGCTGAGAGCCAGGTGGTAGTTCTGTGCTTATCTGCTCTGCTTTTGGGTAAGGGTGTAGAGAGCCATGTGTGAACCTCATCTCCAGCTCAGGGGACAAGGGGGATGAGACTGAGCTGTCCCTACTCTGTGCTGGGTGGGGACAGCCAGTCTGGCCAGGAGCAGATGGAAAAGGACATCTCCAGCTGCAGCCCCTTGGTCTCCCTCATCATCTGGATCCATCTCACAGGTAGATTTCCCATCACTGCCCCCAGTCCCAATAAACAACCTAAACATATTCCATTGTGTACATCACTTGAAGCTTCCTCACTGTTCTCTTGCAATGCCTATAAAACTGTCCCAGCTCTGGTAAATTAAAATAATGAAGAAGCAATTCCAGATATCAGAGTGAAAAAACAACTCTCCTCCCCAAACCATCTTCTTTCTGCCACCATGGCAACTTTCAACAGCCTTAATTGCTTCTTATTTTAACACTTGAGGAAGAAAAAAACCACCTTTGTGATCTTCTACCACTCGATTATTAGCACTCATTAGAACAGAAATAAAATGCAGAGAAGCACTTTTCTTTTGTGTGTGTTTATATTTGCAGCTTGAATTGTACCTGTAGTCTCTCTATGTGGATTTTTGCTTCTTTTCCAGCAACTCTCAGAAGGTTGGAAGAAACAGCTGAGCATTTGCTTGCTCGTGGCTCTGCCCTGTCTGGGCTCTCTGGTCACAGGTCAAACTGGAATAAACATCTCAAGGCTGCACACAGGCACAGCCAACACTGAAATTCCTCTCTCCTGGCACTATTTCTCCTGGAAATTCAACCAGAGAGAACTGCTCCAAGGTGCACACCTCCACATTTTACAGACAGGGAGTAGAGCACAGAATTTGTCCCTAATTTCTTCCTGCCCACCATGCTGTTGTCACCAACAGGTTGTGCCCAAATCCTTCTCATTGCTGTAGTGATCTAAAGGGCCAAACCAGTGTGGTTTGCCTCAAAGCTCTGTCTACACTGGAGGAAACTGGTTGGATCTTGTGTCCCACCTGACAGAGGACACAGTGGGAACATCAGGGTGTTTGCATGGGCTGCTGAGGCCTGGGAGAGCTTTACACCATGCCCTAGGGATAAGGCTAGGGAAGCCAAGGCCCAGAATTGCATTTGGCAAGGGATATGAAGGACAACAGAAAGGGTTTCTGTGGGTATGTTGCAAATAAAAAGCCCAGGGATAATGTGAGTCCTCTCTGGGCACACACAGGAAACCTGACTACCCTGGAGAGGGACAAGGTTGAGGTTCTCAATGACTTTTATGCCTCAATCTCCAACAGCAAATGCTCCAGCCATGCTGGAACACCCCATGGGATGGAGTTAAAGGAGCAGCACGGTTCAATTGGGAAGCTCATGGAGTCACCTAGGGCATAAAATTGTCCAAGGTGACCTGAAGGTCATATTCATCCCCATGACATCTCCTCTGCCATGGAGGAATGAATCTCAGGCTGGAGCAGAGCTGCTTCTCCTTTCCCCCAACAGCAGCTCATTCCTGAAGTTTGGCAAAGCTCCTGCCTGTTCTCTGAGTGTGGAGCACTAAAGGCAGTGCCCTCCCTGCTGCCCAACTCTCACCTGCATAAAGAACAATAAAAACACACAGTATTTTACAAGCTGCTCCTTAGTCATTAGGACTTGCTGAGGATAATAAAGCTGCCACTGGCTCAACCTCTCTTGGAGCTCTCAACTCATGCTGAAAAAATAGAATTCTATTGCAGTGAGGTTTGTAAACAGTCCCAGCCTTGTTTATTATCAACCTCTCTCTAAAACCCAATCAGATTAATTTTATGTGCAGCTTAAACTGCTGCTGCTAATTTTAGGTAATGTGATGGATATATTTCTTTCCTGGTTCTGCATGGAGTGTAGAATGGTAGATTTTAGGCACATGTCCCTGGACATACTGGTGCCCAGTTTAAAGGGCTGGGGTGAAACACAGATGTCTAGAGCTGCTTATTCCCAGTACTGAGCCATAGCACTGGGACACAGCTCATCACCCAAGGGTGTTCCTCATTCCTCACTGAGGCCTTTTATCATGGTTTTGGGCAGTTTTGGTAGCTTTTTTTGGCAGTTCTCCTCAAAGGTCCATGTTCAGCTGGGCTCTTTTCTCCTCAAAGGTCCATGTTCAGCTGTGGTGCACTGAGCTGGGCTCATGTCCCCACACACCCCTGGGGAGGTCACTGCCTTGCCAAGGTTGGAGGTGTAGATAGTGAAGCAGCAGAGTGTGAAGGCAGAACTGAAAATCAATTTGCCTAAGGTCAGATGAGAAGAAATCACACCTGTCTCACATCTTGGGGCTGCAGCTAAGCCACAAGGTTTCCTTCATTGCCTCTCAGAAGCTCAAGCCACTGCTGTTCCCTGTGATTTCCAGCCTGGAACTCTCTGCACACAGGTCATGTCTCTCCCCAGGGAACACTGTTCATTCTTCTCCCTCCCATGTGTTTGCTGCAGTGTGTGGGACACTTGAATCTGATTCAAGCCCAACATTTGTGCACCTGTAGCTGCTACCCAACTCTGCCTTTCCTTTGGTTCAGTTCTTCTTTGGGATCACAGGATGCCAAAGTGATTCCAAGCAGCAAAGGTGGGCACAGAATACATAAATGGATTTGAAGTTCTCCTTAAGCATAAGACCTTTTATTTTTAAAAAGGTGAGAGAGGGGGAAAGGAAGATTAAGTGAATTTATCAAGGAGTTGATCAATCCTTTAATACCAGGAGGTCAGAGCCATCCCACATGGATAATCAGTTTGCTTTTATTTCTCCTTGGTGGGTTGCTGCTTTTGAAAAAAAAAATAAAACCTCATTTCAAGACACAAAGAGTCAGGTCAAGGAAGTCACAGCTCCTAATTATGTGAAATGAAGTGGGACATAGTGGATTTGAAGCAATCTTGGCTCTGAGCATCTGGGGGAGTTTTCCAAAGCTACCTTTAAAGTGGGGATTGGATTGTATCTATCTAACCTAAGGGGACTGAGGCTGCAGGATCAAACTGATAAACCTTCTTTCCCTCCACCTACCAGGGGCCAAATCTGCTTCAGCTTTTCCATGTCAGTCTCAGGGGAGCAGAAATTAAAGGACCTTATTCTGTAGCATCATACAATTGTATGCCCAAGAGAATCCCTACAGAAACAGCTCCATATCATGGGGGAAGAATCAGCTAAGTCAGGGGACTAAAAAGAAACAGAGAGCTTAAAGGAGAGGCAAGGAGGAGAATTTTCATTAGAAAGACTTTGGTCTTCCTTCCCTTTGCATGCAGCATTCATCTCTCTGGAGAGGAAGGGTCCTAACAAGGACACTTGTACAGAAGCATCTGTCATAAAGAGATTAATCCCTTCAGAAAGAGTAGTGGATGGAAAACAATCAACCTGATCTGCCAGATTCTGCTGTCAGAGTGGAAAGCAGAGGAAAAGCTTTCAGCTCTGGAGGAGGCTGTGGATCTAACCAGGCTGCTGGGACAGAAGATACAGAAGAGTCTTTGCAGCCTGGAGAGCTTTAGTAGTAGCCCAGGAAACATTCCCATGTTCAGGCTCTGCATTTAGACCTTTGGTTTTCCTTCTCTCCTCAAAAGGTAGCCCAAGTGCAGTTCT
Source organism: Acanthisitta chloris (assembly GCF_000695815.1). Taxonomy (NCBI): domain Eukaryota; kingdom Metazoa; phylum Chordata; class Aves; order Passeriformes; family Acanthisittidae; genus Acanthisitta; species Acanthisitta chloris. Next base: position 47,017 of record NW_008684372.1, on the reverse strand, counting down.
TTTTGAGCCCTCAGCCCTGGATATTTCTGCCCTCTGTAGCTTCTTCAGGTCTTCCTCAATAATAGAATGTTATTCTCCATCAGCAACAACCAAGCCCAACTTGAGAGAGAAGAACACACAGGACTATTTGCAGTTAGAGTGGGAAAGATATTCCATGTTTCCTCTATCTTATTCCCACCAAACTGCAGCCCAGCAGCTGCTAATGGATCAGGAGCAGCTTTTCCCCATTCAAACACATTGACTGACACTTTCCATGGGGGTGAAGAGGGATCTTTTAAATGAACAGGTTTCTCAGCCAGAATTCAGGTGCAGATGCAGGTGGAATATTGTTGGGAAATGAGAAATTAAAGCCTTTGTGGGGTTTGTTTAGGAGGGGAAGTGGAAGCTGAATGCTTCCCATCAAAAGCTGTGGCTGCTCCATCCCTGGGAATGTTTCAGGCCAGGTTGGATGGGGCTTGGAGCAATATGGGCTAGGGGAAGGTGTCCCTGCCCATGGCATGGGGTGAAAAGAGATGAGCTTTAAGGTCTCTTCCAACCCAAACCATTCTGGGATTCTATGATAAATTCCCCTCAATCACCTGCACAGAGTTACACCCAGTCTGGGATGATCCTGACTTTCTGTCCATTGTCATTAATTAAGCAGAATCTGCCCATATTGATTAGCTTTGTGGCAAACAGAAGCCTGTGAAGGGATTATGAAGAGCTTTCTTAGCCCCTTTAGTACATGGAAATAAAAGTTTTGTCTTTGAGACAGCTAACAAGCCCAGTCTGGGGACACCTCTCTGTTCAGAAAACAGGGATATACTTCTCACAATCAAGAAATCAAACACTTCAAACAATTGTGCTCTTCTGCTTTTAGGGCTTTACAGCACTTTCATATGTATATGTACATCCACCAAGTTTTCCTCTGCAGTTGCTCAGCCCAGAAACACTAACAGTTCGTTTTGCTTTCATGAAAAACTTGCAACTCCAAAAAAAAAAATAAAAAAATCAAGAAAACACCCTAAAGCGATTTAAAATATACCTTGACAACAGCACAAACCCAATCAGCCTTGATCCAACCTCTCCTATCCAACCTGTAGCCAAGCTATTTTTTTCTCCATCAGGCACAGAGGGAAGCAGCCACAAATGATGTGCAGAGAAGCTTTTAAGCACCTTAAAAATTTAAATGAATTACAGGTGTAAATTTAAAGTGGTTACTCAAACTGCATTAAAGCTCCTCACAGGCACTTTGTGTTCAGAATTAGAACAGCACTAATTTGATTCAGTTTAACTCATGCTGGATCTGAGGACACATGGAATTAGACCCTTCTGGAAAGTGCCTACACAGGGATTTAATGCACTTTGAGCTGAGCCCTAAGCAGAAATTCAGGCCACATGTAATGGACTTGCCTTGAGCCATGGCCTTGGGTGCCAAAGGTTCCACCTGAAGAGCATCACGCAACACACATCCCTGAGAACCTGAAATCCTCAGGTGGGTGAAGCTGGAACCATCACCCTTGTTTGGCCTTGCCATTGGATCAGGGTCTAGTCCACATCCAGCAAACAAATTCCACTTGATGCCCACCAAAAATCCCACGTTCTTTGGGCCTTTTGTGTTGCTTTCTCTCCTCCCAACTGCAATTCACTTCAGCAGTTCCCAGCTGCCAAAATCCTATAGAAACAAAGTGCTTTGGGTTGAAAGGACCTTTAAAGGTATCATTCCACTCCTTGCCATGGGTAGGGACACCTTCCACCAGCCCAGGTTGCTCCAAGCCCCATCCAACTTGGCCTTAAACTCTTCCAGGGATGAGGCAGCCACTACAGGCTCATCTTCTGCCTCTTCCTGCAAAAGCTTCACTTAAAAGTAGCAATTTTTAGCAAAACTCCCCACAAGTCCCTAATAGTCAAAGGATTAGCCCTGCCCATGGCAATGCTCCACAGCATCCCATTTTGCACAAAGAGATGCTGGTTTAAGCTCCAGGTTCATCCTACACTCCATGGCAATATTTGTCTTCCCCTTGTGGGGTCAGGGGAAAGGTCTCTCAGGGTAGCACATGTTGTTCTGAGAGGAGGGAAAGGGCTGAGGAGTAACATCAGTAATCTTGAGTTTTAATCAGGAGCATTGCAAGAAGCCCAAACATTTGTCTTTATTAGGTTTATGGAATACACTGAGGTCAGGAGTGGCTGAAATTGCTTTCAAAACTGAACTAAAAGAAGAAGCTGAAATGTATAGAATATATATTAAAATATATTGAATATATTGTATTTAATACTGTGCTGAAACATATGTGAGAGGCACCAGCACAAGGAAGGAGTTGGGTCCTAACTGGCTTGATACTGATATTAAATGACTACAGATAATGATGAAATTCCAGAAGAAAATAATAAGCACTATTTGCTTTAAATCCCCTATGGAACAGCCTCAGGAGAAGTTCTGTCTCTTCCTGCTTGGTTGATGGGAAGTGGTTGTGATCCTCCTTCAAACTCAGGGGAACAACAGAAAAGCACAAAAACCTCTACTGTAGAATCTCACTGGGGAGACCTTGGAGCTCCTTTCAGTGCTTAAAGTGGCTCCAAGAGAGCTGGAGAGGAACTTTGGGCAAGGACCTGGAGGGACAGGACACAGGGAATGGCTTCCCACTGCCAGAGGGCAAGGATAGATGAGATATTGGAAAGAAATTGTTCCCTGTGAGGTGCTGAGACACTGGCACAGGTTGCCCAGAGAAGCTGTAGCTGCTCCATCCCTGGGAGTGTTCCAGGCCAGGTTGGATGAGGCTTGGAGCAACCTGGGCTAGGTGAGCTTTAAGTTCCCTTCCAACCCAACCCATTCCAGGATTCCTAGAGAGAAAATCCAGATCCTGGCTGGGAGCTACATTTCAGCAGTGTCCCAAGCTGTGGTTCAGGTCCAGCACTCAGCAGCTACAGTAATAAATAACTGAGTTAAGTAAAAACTTCACTCCTTCCTTGGTTTCTTCCCCCCCTCCAATTCTACTTGCTACAGAAGCAAAGTGCTGTAAAACTGTATTTAAATTAAACCAACCCTCCAGCCTGGAGAGCAGAAACACAACAGAGCCATCCATTTCCAAGAGAAAACAGGGCAGGAAACCCAACTAAGATTTATACAGTTATTCCTCTGTAATTATCCAGAAGAGAGAGAAAGCCCATGGGTCAGCACTATCTCATTCATTATCACACACCACTAGCTTTGAGGCTTTAGTTTGGCTTGATATTTTTGCAATCCTCTGCCTACACCCAGATTAACACTCATGGGCTGGGATAATTAAACTCTCTGCTGATAATAGGGTGAGATATAGCTCTGCCCCATCCTCTCATGTCCTCCCACACACAGTGGGGACAGGTGCCCAGGTGTGGGTGTCACCTACTGGATGATGTCCAGGCAATAATCTGACCTAAGGGAAGTAAGAATTACATGCAAAGTAATTCAAAGAGAAGAGGGAAAACTAATACTTTAGTTTGCCTTTTGCTCTAATGGCTTCATCCATTCTTTTTTTCAGCCCCTAAAAAGCTTCCTGGGCTGTTGGTGATGATTTTGTTTATGGTAGGAAAGACTTGAGAGCTTGTGCTGGTTGGCTCATAGTTCAATCTGCCACTTCAGTCAAGTCCACATGTTTCTGATTCCACCAGGGCGTTGATCTGATCACCCAACCATGGTGTCCCATCCCTCTTCATCCCTAGGGGGATCCCCCAAACCTGACAGCCACAGAGACCCCAGGACATAGAATCAACCAGGTTGGAAGAGACCTCCAAGATCATCAAGTCCAACCCTACCCTGGTTACTAGACCATGGCACTAAATGCCACATCCAGTCTCAGCTTGAAAACCTCCAGGGATGGTGAATCCACCACCTCCCTGGGCAGCACATTCCAATGCCTGAGCACTCTCTCCCTAAAAAAATCTCTTCCTAATATCCAACCTAACCCTCCCCTGGCAGAGCTTGAGTCTGTCCCTCTTGTCCTGCTGCTGGTTGCCTGGGAGAAGAGACCAACCCCCACCTGACTCCAACCTCCTGTCAGGGAGTTGCAGAGGGTGCTAAGGTCTCCCCTGAGCCTCCTCTTCTCCAGGCTGAACACCCCCAGCTCCCTCAGCCTCTCCTCATGCCACTTGTGCTCCAGTCCCTTCTCCAGCCTCTGATGCAACTGGGTGAGCAGAGCTTGAGCTCTGCCAAATTTTGGAGTTCCAGTCCTCCTCCTTCCTGATCCCAGGCTGAGACAAGCTTTACTAGATATTGGAGTAGGCTCCAGCATCATTCCCCACCATGGTGGGACTTGCAGGTCCCCACACAGTAGAGGACCATTATCTCTACTGGTTTTGTGGGATTTACTCTGTTAGCACCCCAACAGACCCAGCTCATAAACTCTGTGAGGTGTTCACTGCAGGCTGAGTATGATGGAGGGCTGAAGGCAAATTAGAAAGGGGAGGAAAGAAACAGCTCTGAGGCAGAGAGGAACAATCTATTTGATGGATTACCATCAAACTGCTCCTGAGAGGAGCAAAGGAGCAGCTGCAAAGATTAACCCTGGAAGAAACTCCTGACTTACACCTCTGCCAAGGCCTGGAGATGCTGCAGATGCTGCTGGGGCAGGACAGGGGCAAACACCTTCCTGAGGTCCCTAACTTAGTGCACTTCAAGCACACAAAAGATGCTGATTAGTGGACGAATTTTACACCTGTGTTTAAAGCTCATTAGAAAAGCTAATGGAAGTTTTTTAATTGAGGGACTCAGACTTTCTAGGCCACCAGTACATGTGCAGACAAGGCTCAGATAAAACAGGGATATAGGAACAGGTTTATGATCATGATTTTCTGCTTAATTAAAGATCCTCCTCTTCAATTATTGCAACTTAATCTGGGAGTACAGGACTTTAACTGGCATCAACTGAGGACACAGCCCTGAGCAGCTTGAACAAGTGACAGTGATTTAGGCCCTAGAGAGATTACTCTGTCTTTCTTCTAAGCAAAAGAAGGTTTATTTCTTTATTTCAGAAGGCAGAGCTGGTGTCCTTGTGCCTGCAGGTGGATTCCATAGGCACTCTGGGACTGACAGTTCCCATATGTGCAAATGGGATTTCTCATTTACTGATTAAAAAAGCTCCAAATATTGCAAACTCTGATCTTTCCCTCAAAGTGCTGTGCAGGAACAACTCATAGCAGAACTCCAAAGCCTCCCAGAGTGACCACAGTGCCAGCAGAACGGGCTCCAGCAGCCCAATTTGAGCAAAGTTCACCCAAGCAACCACAAGAAATCAATATTTTTAATATTCTTCCACCAGGAGATCAACCTTCAAGACTTATTCCTTGAGTCATTAATCACACTGTAAAGTTAAAATAAAAAGCTCTATGCTCTTTTGAGTTTTGGAGACAGAATTCTAAGGCTTTTAATCATAGAATCAACCTGGTTGGAAGAGACCTCAGAGATCATCAAGTCCAACCCTACCGTGGTCACTAGACCATGGCACTAAGTGCCACATCCAGTCTCAGCTTGAAAACCTCCAGGGATGGGGAATCCATCACCTCCCTGGGCAGCACATTCCAATGCCTGAGCACTCTCTCCATAAAAAAATCTCTTCCTAATAGCCAACCTAACCCTCCCCTGGCAGAGCTTGAGTCTGTGCCCTCTTGTCCTGCTGCTGGTTGCCTGGGAGAAGAGACCAACCCCCACCTGACTCCAACCTCCTGTCAGGGAGTTGCAGAGGGTGCTAAGGTCTCCCCTGAGCCTCCTCTTCTCCAGGCTGAACACCCCCAGCTCCCTCAGCCTCTCCTCATGCCACTTGTGCTCCAGTCTCTTCCCCAGCCTCGTTCCTCTTTGGAGCTGATGTTGTGATTTCCAAGTCCATAACAATTTTACAAGGCATTTACTCATCATCCCTTGTGTTCCAGCAGCTCAGATGGGACCACTCTGCATCCTATCACACATTCTCTAGGGAGACATTTAAGTGGATAACTCTGGATATTTCAGTTCTGATGAGAAGATCAGACTGGATTGGGAAAGCTATTCCAGTTTAAAGCTGCTGTGCACAGATCCCACCTCGAACAACAAGAGTTTGACCCCAATTCTCTCTCAGAGTGGAACAATTTGACTGTAACCATAAAGGTAATTAATGGTGATGCCAAGGCTGTTTCCATTCCCAGAGTGGTGTGCAGGAACTTCACTAGAAATTAAAACATCTAAATGTTTATTGGATTTTTGTATCTTCAAAAAGTCTTAGAAAGCTCCAAAACTAATCTGTTTTCCATAGAAGATTCAGATCTTATAATAAGATTATAAGAATATTATTTAAATATATAAGACAAATCACATTATATATAGATATTCTTATTATATTGTATACATTCCTACCCTGCAAAAGCTTTATAATACCTTATACATCTTATAAATTACTTTTTCAGTGTCAAACAAAGCAGCAAGGAAAGAGAACTCACAGGGGTGAACCAGGAGGTAAAGGGGAATCAGTCAGACCTTTAATGTTCATTAAAAGTGTTAGCTAGATCTGCATTTATTACTATGTTGTCAACTAAATTTTGTTGGCACTTAAGAGCACCTCAGAACATTCCAAACACTTCTTCGTGAGCAGTGTGAAGTGTCACTGTGAGTGTTTAAGCCTGTGACATTGTTTATAAGAAACAGTGACAAAATTCAATCACCTTGAGAGCTAAAAGCTGCAGCAACAGGGGAAAAAGGGAGGAATATCCTGAGAAAATCCAGCAAGTCCCAGGGCTCTGGAAGGTCAGGGGGATGGAGTGTTTGGGAGTACAATGAAAGGGATGGATCATTACAGAGAGATTATTGGAGCTGTGTGGCCAAGAAGGTCAGTGAAGACCTGGAGTGCATTAGGAAGGGCATTGCCAGCAGGTCAGGGAGGTGATCAGTCCTTGTGAGGCCATACCTGGAGGATTATGTCCATTCTGGGCTCCTCAGGACCAGAGGGACATGGAGCTCCTACAGCAGGTCCAGAGTGCTGTGTCCAGGTCTGAGCTCCTCAGGGCCAGAGGGACATGATGTTCCTAGAGCAGGTCCAGGGAAGGGCAGTGAAGATGCTGAAGGGACTGGAGCACCTCAGTGATGAGGAAAGGCTGAGGGAGTTGGGGCTGTTCAGCCTTGAGAAGAGACAACTGAGAGGGACCTCATTCATGTATTCAACTCCATGAATGGGAAATACCAAGAGGATGATCAGACTCTACTCAGTGTTGTAAACCAATAAAACAAGAGGTAACAGCAAAAACTGATGCCCAGGAAATCCCACCTCAATCAGGAAGATCTTCCCTGTGCAGTCACTGAGCATAGAACAGATTGCCCAGAGAGGTCTTGATTTCTCCCTCACTGGAGACATTCAAGGATCATCTGGACACAACCCTGAGCCATGTGCTCTGGGCTGACCCTGACTGAGCAGGGAGGATGGACCAGATGACCCATTGTGGTCCTTTCCAACCTGATTCTGTTTGACTGGCAGTGTTTGAGTGATTTTTCCCTGTAGTGAGGATACAGCTGGAATTCAGGCAGAGTTTCAGGTGGGGGAGTGAGCTCACACCCATTTTTGTGAACTGGGAAATGTGTAGGGTCTCTCTTGTCACTGTCTATTGCTGCAGAACTTATGGGAATCTTATCAACTGTCCACTTTGTTTCCTCTGGCAATCTCTTGGGTGGGAGAGACCAAAGGGCATTATGTGACTGCTACAGCTGAGCAGCCAATCTGCACAGGGAAAAAACACAACAGCTCTGAGTATTCTTGAGTTTCAACAATCCCTTCCACCACAGAGAGAAGAGCAAGGGAATCATGGAATGGTTTGGGGTCGGAAAAGACTTTAGAGCTCATCCAATCCCATCCCCTGCCATGGGTAGGGACACCTTCCACTGGTCCAGGTTGCTCCAAGCCCCATCCAACCTGATTTGGAACACTCCCAGGTGACAAATTCAGGCTGTGGTTTGACACCTGTAAGCATGGCTATTCTCTTTACAAGCACATTTTCCCCTGCTATGGAAACAAGAGAGTGAAATAAAGCAGCAAAATAAGATCTTGAAGAGCCACGTTTGCTAGACAGGAAAAAACTGCACACACACAGTGCCACCACCCTGATGGAGAAAACTGCTTTTTGGAATAAAAGCTTCCAGGAAAAGAGTGTTCTCTATCAAGGTGTCCATTATGCTAAACAGACATTTTAAGGACAGGAATTGTGGCCTTTCCCCACTCAATTAATAATGTTTTCAGAGCTTTTACACATCATTTGATTGACTAAAACTCTCCCACCTTGCTTTTGCTGGTTAACACTTCCAAATTCTCATTTGTTTTCCAGCTTGTGCATTTCTCTCCAAATAGTCCTCTTTATCTCAGCCTGGAGCCCATTTGCAGCACAAAAACTTTCCCCCCTCAAAGGGAAAAAGGGAAAAGCAGAGATGGCAGAGATAATCTTCCCAAATTACTAAATAAAATAGAGAGATCCAATTTGCTTGCCTTGCAAGTTGAAAGTACAGGGGGTTAAAAGTGCCTTCTGTGCTACAGAATGGAAAAAAATTAAGCTTGACCTTCAGCTTTTCAATTCAGGTGGGTATTTGGGAGCCTCCAGCAGATTTTGTCCTGCTGTGACACGTAGCAAATAGTTCCTTAAATGTCCCAAATGCCAATTTACCATTTGTCCTGGTTTGAAAAGACAAATGTTTCAAATTGCACCACATTGAAGAGGTGATCTATATTTTGCCTTCCATTAAGAGGAAAGGTCATAATGTACCAAGTGTTTCTCAGACAAATACAAACTCTATTACTGACTCATGCAAAACTACATCTGTAAGGATGTTCCTCTGCAGGAACTTGGAGGTCTTAAGCAATACCTGAAGGTTTGTTTTTCTCTTGAAAAAAAAGAACTTGGTAAATCCACTGGAAAAGCATTTTTTTTTTGCATTAAATCTGCCTGAATAAGGTGCTAAAGATGCTGACAGAGAAGAAATTCAGGTGCTTGCACAGGCTGAAGTCCATCAGCTCTCCCTTTGCTCTGAATCCTCTGACCCTGGGCAGATCCAGGACCAGACAAGGCTTCAACCTCAGTCTACTTCAATCTCTCTGATGGCTTCAAACAGGTTGGATTTTAGGTATCAAAAGGGCATAAAGGAAGGTCTCCAGTGCCCAAACAGTCATCATAGAATTACAGAATCATAGTATCATCAGGGCTGGAAGAGACCTCTAATATCACCAAGCCCAATGACCACCAAGCCCAATGACATGTTCTTTTTAGTAATCTTCACACAAGCAAAGCAACCACCAGCAGGACCTGGGGAACAGCTCCAGTCACACCTCAGTGTGGAAGAGCTTTCTGACAGGTCTTAAGTCTTCAAACAGGTTGGATTTTAGGTATCAAAAAGGCTCCAGTGCCCAAATAGTCATCATAAAATCATCAAGGTTGGAAGAGACCTCTAAGATCACCAAACCCAACGACCACCAAACCCAATGATATGTTCTTTCTGGTGATCTTTACACAAGCAAAGGACATGGGGAACAGCTCCAGTCACACCTCAGTGGGAAACAGCTTTCTGACAGGTCTTAAGGTACTTTACTGCATGAAGACTCATGATCACATGCTCAGAAATCATTGCCATGAGGAGAACAACAGGCAGGTCAAGTCATTTAAACAAAACTACATCCAAGCACTGTACAAAGCTTCGAGGACAAAACCCTCACAACCTGCTTTGCACCAAGTTGTAGAGGTTTTGTATTTATCACCACCTGCCCTCCACCAAATTCATCCTTTTCCCCCCATACTGATGAGGTCTCTCTGCTTAATCAATCCTCACATGTAAAGAGAAGTAACATAAATAGGGAGAAACAAAAAACAGCTCAGTAAAAAATGGAATATATTCTCTCTAATCAAGTAGCCTTGGGACATCTTCCTTAATTCCTCCCAGTTTGCATTTTAACTACCTTGAGAATAACTTTCTAGCACTCCCTTGTATTTTTCTAGCTTTTAACCCCCTGATTTTACCCAATGCTGGTTAAGTGCTCTAAGAGCCTTTGGTTTGTTCAAGGGGCACAGTTGTGCCTCCAGCAGTGCTGTTTAACCACTCTGTTGGGCTCTTGGCACTGTTTGACCTGTGGTTCTGCTAAGGTGGCAAATGCTTCCTCTGAACTGCTCCCAGTATGCCTTGAAACACCCCAAGCCTCCTATCCCTCACCCCCTCCTCACTCTCTTTCCCAAGCTTTCTCCTCTTCGAAAGCAAAACCACATTAAACAGTGTTACCTTAATGGATTTTTTTTTTTTTAATGGCTGTTTCATTATCATAAAGCATCAAATTGAAGTACATTTGGTCTCTCCAACTGCAAAGCTGTTTCACAGTTACCTCCTGAGCTCACAGCTTACAACCAGCAGTTACCTGTCCCTTGTGGGTTTTCTGCTTGGCTGCTCCAAGGACTTGTCAATCCTGGGGCCTAAACACATCTAAACAAAGTGCCATGGCATTTACTCAACCTACATGGGGCAAACTCAAGTCTCCTCTTATCACCAAGAGCAATTTCAAAGTAAAAGCTTGATGAGTCCACAATCACATCCTCCTCCTTCTCCCCTACCAGATCTCTCCCAGCCAAGGAATTTTTGCAGCTTTTAAATCGAGTGTTATCTTTGGGCTTGTAATTTCCACTTCCTTCTCTTGCTGTGTTGCAGTAGAAACAACATCTAGGGATAAAAACCCAATTCCTTCTCTTCCTCCTCTTTATCTCCCTGAGAAATTAATGTTTCTGAACCACAGCAGGGCCACTACCCAGCTCTTAAACCAAGTGTAGACGTGTTTGTTAACACCCCTACAAGCCTTCTGCTTACATCTTCCTACTTGTTTTCCTGATCTAATTAGTGGTGCAGAGAATTAAACCTCAGCCTTCAAGACCAACAGCTCCCCAGGAGAGCAATCCAGCTATAATACTATTTAAATATGAAACAGCTCCTGTCCTCAGCTAGAGTTGAGGAGGCAGAAACCAGAGAAAGTTGTAATTACTAGGAGTGATTAAGAATTGCAAGTTATTGTCAGCAAGTGCAGAGCTGCTCTGTGAAATCCTCATGAGGCAGAATGAACATCTCCATGGCTGAAGGGAGGGAAGTTGGTGCTGGAAAATGGTATTTAACAGATTTGCTCACACAGCCATGCCCCAGTGGACCCTGCAGAGGAGGGAAAACATCCAACAGTGCATGAGGTGTCTTGTGTCAGGGCAGATCCCAACCCTGTCCAACCACACACACATGTTATCCATGCTGTAGCCCTCCAGGAAAGGCTGAGGCATCAGCTTTGGGTTAAGAGGATCCTAAATGGATCTTCCTCCAAATGATGCCCAGTTGTGCCCCAATCCATGGTGACAAACACCTCCACAGGTCTTGCTTTGTGTCTCTTTTGAACTTGGCTCCTTCTAACCTCATTTGATGGCTCCCAGTTCTGCTAAAGAGCAGCTATAGCTGTTCACCTCCAGAGCATACTTGGCTCTGCTCACCTCCATCACACCTCTGTTCAACACCTTTACCCTCAAACTGCTCCTTTTCCAAGCTGACTCCAAGCCTAGAGGGCTCTTGTAGAATGAAACCACAGCAGACCATAAACATCCTTGCCCTTCTCTTTCTGAGCTGATATTCCTATGTATAGATGTGGAAAGATCATCACAAGCAGTTCAGAGCATGAGCAAACCCCAGACTCAGTGACATAAGGATGTTCTCTATTTCATTTTTTGTTTCCTACATTTCCTAGTCTTTAACTTCTCCTGAACACTGAGCTGACCTTCCATACATCCAGTTCTGAAATATCACTTCACCTCAGACAGTCTAGGCATAAAAGTGTGTGGCAACATCTAACCTGACATCACTAACCCCAAATCCATAAACCAGAAGGCTCATGAGGATTTGAAGGCAGCAGTGGAGTCAGACTCTGAATCCCCAGATCCTACTTTGCCTCTGGAGTCAGGACTAGCCCAACCCTCACTTGGACATAGTCCAGACAAACTGGGAACTGCAAAATGCCATAAATCCCAGGTGAACTACCTGTTCCACGAGCTATTCTGCAATCCATGGCAGCAACATACAACTATATATTAAACCAGCAATCCTGCAGAGCTGCCCCACAACCCCAGCTAAGGTGCTGGCTGCTCTAATCCCAGTTTTCCACCTGCAAATCAAGGCTAATCCTTCCAGATTAAGTTTGATTCCAACCTCCTGAGGCTGAGGGATTGCTTCCAGCAAATATTTACAGAGACTAGGACAGCACATTCCCCCTCTTGGGTACTGTGACAGAAGCAAAGGAAAATCCCTAACAAAGGCTGGAGCACAGGCAGGATTTATAGCTGAGGCCTGAGTGGAATCTATGCCCCAAAGATGCTATAGATTTGGTCACATTCAAGTAAATGTAGGAAAAAAAAAATAACACCTTTGGATGTGTTTTCCTAGCTTGGGTCAGAAGGGATTCTTAAGAGCTGGGAAAGAATCCATTTATATCACTCCCCTCCTCCTCCTCCCTCTGAGAGCAAACACAATACATGAGGATTCCAGAGGATTTGCATCTTTTAGGTGACTCAGCCAGTAAATGCAATTTAATGCAGACAAGTGTAAAACTCTCAGTTCGGAGGGACAAATGCTAGATGAGCAAGTGCAGCTGAAATGGAGCAGCCATGCAGCATGATGATGGCCACACAGGGGATTTAGGGCTCAGTGGAGCAAAATCCCTGCAGTCATGACACCCTCCCCTTATCACTCGAGTTCAAATGGCAAGGGAGAGGCAGAGCAGGAGTCAACACCAGGAAAGAATCCAGAGCTGGTCACCAATTCCTTGAATTTCAGCTTTACTACTTGAAAATGATGCTGAGACAACACAAGCAAACTGTTCTCTCTGTAGGAAATGGATTCCCCTGCCTGTGTCTACATAGTTCAAGGTGCTTAGACCATATCCACTCTCTGATCATTTAAGGATCATTTCCAGCTGCCAGTCTGACATTCTTGAGGTTGAATTTTAGGATGGAGTTGGAATTGCTAGTTTAACTAACTAGTCTGGAGCCCAAACAGTCCTGTGCTTTGGAGGCAGATCTTGAGCATCAGCTGGTTTTACTGTGGGCAGAGGAGCAGAGAAATGGGGTATGGGGGTTGCTTGATGGACACAAGACTCCATGACCTGCTCACTGCAGATGTAGCAATTAGCACCTATCTAAAGGAAAAATTAAGTCCTGTTACCTGTCACTTGTCAGTCAGGACAGATGAACAGTATGGGGGGAAGGGGAACCCTCAGCCACATTTGTCTTGTACATTTGGTGTCCTCCATGGTTGCCAAAAACAGATTTGAGGCATACTCAGTCACAGGCTTTGCCACAAATTCATCCATGTTCCAAGAGGCACAGAATCATAGAAGCAATAAAATTGAAAAATCCCTCTGAGATCATTGAGTCCAGCCATTAACCAGCACTGCCAAGGCCTAACCATGTCCCCAAATGCCACATCTACATGTTTTTGGAACACTTCCAGGGGTGGTTACTCCACCAGGGCCCTGGGAAACCTGTGTCAATGCTTGACAACCCTTTTCATGAAGAAATGTTCCCTAATATCCAGCCTAAACCTTCCCTGACACAACTTGAGGCTGTCTCCTCTTGTCCTGACACTTGATACCTGAGAGAAGAGACCAAACCTCACCTGGATCCACTCTCACTTTAGGTAGTTGTAGAGAGCAATAAGGTCCTCTCCTTGAGCCTCTTTCTCCAGGTTGAATCCCACCCCCAGATCCCTTAGCAGCTCCTCCTCAGACTTGTTCTCCACACAATCAAAACTCTGGGGAGTTCCCTCCACAAATCCTGTATCCATGAATCAAACTCCTTGTTGTATTCAGAAAAGAGCCACATCAACTTCTTACCCATCACTTCGCCATCTCAAGTGGCACTTGAAGCTCAAGCTTAGGTACAGTCTCCTTCAGGCCTTCTGACACTTGATTTCTTAAGAAATCTTCAATTAATAAAGAAATACCCAACAACAAAAAGCCACTTGAGGCTGCTATTTCTTTTTTTTTTTATTACCTTTGCTTTAATGAAAAGGCTCAGGTTGCTGCAAGAGCTGTTTCTGCCCACCCAGTCAGGCTCTCACAGCTTTGGTTGTGCTGTGGGAACATCTCTCTACTCTCTAGGTTGGGACACATGACTTGCTCATCTTGCTCAGGTCAGGATGCCCCAAACTAGTGGGGAAGTGTCCCTGCCCAGGGCAGGGGGATGGGACTAGATGATCTCTAAGGTCCATTCCATCCCCTCAAATTCTGTGTTTATGATACTGGTGGTGCCACTTGTCTGTGCACAGGTCCTACCTCTCCTCACCACTGCAGGCTGGGAGAGCACATCATGCTCAGCTTGCCACTCCTAAGCATGGTCTTGGTGGTACCTATACCAAATTAGCTCTTACTCTGTCACAAGAGTGTGAAATAAAGATTCATGCAATGCCTTAGTCTTTGCATATCATACAATCAGAATCATAGAATTTTAGGGGTTGGAATGGAGCTTAGAGATGATCCAGCCCCAACCCCCTGCCCTGGGCAGGGACACCTCCCACCAGAGCAGGTTGCTCAAGGCTTTAGCCAATTTGACTTTGAGCCCTGCCGGGGTGGGGCCAGCCACAGCCTCCCTGGGCAACCTGTGCCAGTGTCTCACCACCCTCACAGGGAAAACTTCTGCCTAAGATCCAACCTAAATTTCCCCTTTCCATTTGTACTCATTGTTCCTTGACCTACAGCTCCTAACAAAGAGAATCATGGAATGGTTTGGGTTGGAAGGAACCTTAAAGCTCAGCTCATTCCACTCCCCTCCCATGGGCAGGAACATCCTCCACTAGACCATCTGCTACTTCACCCTTCAGCTAGGAAAGCTACAAGGTAGAAACCTCTTTATCCCAAAAGTAAAGAATTAGAGTTGGCAACACTTCATTACACATTTCAGATTATTTCTTACCTCCTCCTACACAGAGGACACTGATAGATGATCCATGTTGCTCTCATGGACAATTCCATACAATAAAAAGACCTAAATCCCCCCAAACTCAGTTCTCCACAGATTGAACTCTTGTTAAATTGCCAGTTATCTCCACACTGTAATATCACTCATTGACTTGCTGTTTTCAATAAGGAGCTGCAGGGAATACTTTAAGTATTGTGATAAGCAAACCTGTTTCACCAGGGCTAAATTGGCATCTTTGCTGCAGCCCTGCAATTTGAAGCCAAAGGATTGCTTCATGTCCAGGTGGGTTTTATTACAAGATGAGAGTTACAACTGCTGAATCTGAACCTTACCCTGGCAAAGCCTGTGATGCACCCTGTGAATGCTATTAGCACTTCCCTATGACCTGCTGGAGGTTTCCAAAATACTTTCAAGGAATACAAATACTGGGATAGGAAATAAAGTTACTGTAGCTTAACAAATTACCATGCACCAACTGAGCTGTAAAAAAAATCACTTCCTATGTGCTAACACCCCTGAAATGAGGGAAAACAGTGAAAAGGGCTTTGTGCTAAAGCACTTTGTGTTTGCTGCAGGCTGAGGCCACACTGACAGCAGAACTGCTTGAGTGCAGAGCTCCCCAGGAGTTCAGCATTGGTTTTGGGGGACAAGTCTGCACTTCACATTGCCAGAAAAAGAGGAGTTTGACTCATATTGGTACCCACAGAGCCCCCAAAGAGCTGCACAGCTGATGTGACTAAGGCCAGGACTGCCCTGGTGGGAGATGAACTGATGTTTCCAAAGCTCATCAGATCTGTGACTTCTGTACCTTGGCTCTCCACTTAAATATCACATTATTTTCCCCCTTCCCCAGCCCAAACAGAAGTCACATTTTGGAGGAAGATGATGGAGGTACAAGCAGTCCCCACACCTGCATCCCCCCAGGGCTGCCTTTTGTTCTTCTCCTGGATGCTGATGCTATCTGGAAGAATTTTACTCTCCCAAGACCATTTTTAGCTGAGTGACCAGAAAAACTTCAGCTATAAAACCACCTACCAGGCTCAGTGTTTATATCTGCACCATCACCATCTGCTGCAGCTATTTTCAAGTTGCAATTGCTGAAGAAGTTCTACAGCAACTGCCCCTTCTCACACCTCCAGCCAAGGATCCTCTGCTCTCAGATCAATTGGTCTTCCTAGGAGAATTTAAACCCCAGATGAGGATTTCTCCCAGTTGCATGAAGGTTTCTTAAAGTCTGAAGGCAGCACAGGATCCACCCAGAGCCCAGAGTGATGCACTGGAAGCTCTGTCCTTATCTTAGTTAAGCCTCTGGCAACAAGTTGCCTTGATCTTCTGGAAGAGAGAACATGCTCCTTGTTCTGCTGGAGTGTAGAAGCAGGTCATGCAGTCAGATTGAAGCTCCTGGTTTCCTTAAAAGAGGATGCTGCAGCACAGAGCTCTTCCAAATCCCTCTCCAGAGCCCTACAGAACAACCTACCACCCCTTCACCACCTCCTAGGTGCCCTGGGTGGAGATGGAGCTATTTATAACCTCTCCAGGAGCATCAGTACCCACCTGATAATTGATGCCAGCTAAAGTTATTCTGGGTTCATTTGCTGCTTGGCTCAGAACCAAAGGAGAAAACTTTCACTAGAATTTCCACAATGAGCTTCAGCAGCTGATTTCTGATTGTTCCCCCTGTCCTTCCCCCCTGTATTTATGGTCATGTACAGCTCAGCTGTTCAAAGCAGTTTAATTTACCTGCAGATCCCATTACCTAGGTCTTATTTTTAGATTTATGTCTCAAATGGTTTCTTCTTGCATTGCCTGATGCTGGGCCTGGAGCCTGTTGCTGTGATGGATAGACCTCCAACACTTGGTGATTCGATTGAATAAGAGAATCACCCAAAATACAAGTAGGTTTTTCTTTTACATCTGTGTAATTGCCCAAACCCACACAAGTCTACAAATCTCAGCTAGCAATATCAGATCCAGGTATGATTTACTTAAATACTCCAAGTCAGCTACTGAAGAAACTATTTTTCTCTTGGACTGCAGCTAGAAAAAGTCTAGTTTGTTAATACACAGAGCACCAACAGCTCTCCTAGTAGTGAGCAGAGCCATGAGATTAAACCTCTTATATTTGCCTAGTTCCTACATTTTTTGCAGGATTCAGGGGAATGTGTCAGTTCAATTGGAGCTTTTCTTTTTCTTTATAGAGAATGCAAGGTAGAAATGCAAACTAATTCCTTAGTTTCTCAGTGGTGCTGTTATTTAAGTACTCCCACTGCCATTCTTACTGCCTGACTTTCATCCCATAGCTCCCACAAGGCCAAGCATTGTAATCCTGCTTGGATTATAACTGAGTTTTGGAACTGTTATTGGAACTGTGTTATATGGAATGAGTTGTGTACAGCTATGTCAGTGACTGCACCATGAACTGAAGGGCTCCTTGTACTCTTGGTGAGTTTCAGGGTTAGCTTTAAAGGGCACAAAATTCATTTTGCAGGTTTGAGAGACAGGAATTCAGACCAGTACAGACTTCAGGCAGGATGAATTTCAGCTCACATCACCTTCTCATGCTGCTCATAAGCTCAGAGCCTTTTCCAGAGAGGTTTAATCTGCCAGATAGGAGTGGTGGTGTCACCCTCAATGGAGAAGGCACTGGAGGGGAAGGAAGACCAGTTCAAACACCACCCCTGTCACTGTCCTACTGCATGCAAAGGGTCTGCAGGTCACAGCTTCTTGCCTTGGGCTCCCACCCACAGCTGCCCCTGAGCTCTGCTCTGAATAGAGTCCAAAACACTGACTGTTTACTCGAGCCCCAGTGCCATGAGGAGAGGCTGAGGGAGCTGGGGGTGTTCAGCCTGGAGAAGAGGAGGCTCAGGGGAGACCTTAGCACCCTCTGCAACTCCCTGACAGGAGGTTGGAGTCAGGTGGGGGTTGGTCTCTTCTCCCAGGCAACCAGCAGCAGGACAAGAGGGCACAGACTCAAACTCTGCCAGGGGAGGGTTAGGTTGGCTATTAGGAAGAGATTTTTTACAGAGAGAGTGCTCAGGCATTGGAATGTGCTGCCCAGGGAGGTGGTGGATTCACCATCCCTGGAGGTTTTCAAGCTGAGACTGGATGTGGCACTTAGTGCCATGGTCTAGTAACCACGGTAGGGCTGGACTTGATGATCTTGGAGGTCTTTTCCAACCAGGTTGATTCTAGGATTCTATGATTCACCTGGAGAAAAGAAGTCTTCAGGATGACTTGATTTTGGCCTTCCAGTGCCTGAAAGGAGCTGAGAAGAAAGCTGGAGAGAGGCTATTTACAAGGGCCTGGAGGGGTAGGACAAGGGGAAATGGCTTCCCACTGCCAGAGGGCAGGGACAGATGGGATATAGGGGAGAAATCCTTCCCTGTGAGGGTGCTGAGGCACTGGCACAGGTTGCCCAGAGAAGCTGTGGCTGCTCCATCCCTGGGAGTGTTCCAGGCCAGGCTGGATGGAGCTTGGAGCAACCTGGGCTGGTGGAAGATGTCTCTGCCCATGGCAGGAGTGGAACTGGATGAGCTTTAACATCCTCCCAGCCCAAACCATCTGTGATTCTATGATTCTATCACAATCACCATGAAATATATATACATACACATACTTCCAAAAGTACATTTTTATGCCTTGTTTCAGATAAGCAGTGTAATTAACACAACAAAATCCACATTATAAACTCTGGGGTAGCATTTTGTTGAGAAAAACACCCAGCACAGTCTGGCCTGTGCCTTGATTGGAGAGCTGTCTGCCTGTTCTCCTGCAGTTAGAGCTAAGTGCTTTCTATGATTTTCTGTTATCTGAAGGAGGAGGATGAAATCAAATAAGAGATTATAGTCACTATTACAGAACACTGAAACAGACCCTGCCAATCACTGCAATGGATGCTCCATCATTATAAACCACTTCTTTGCTGTCTCAAAAAATAAAGTCATTACTTTTCTGCTTGTAGAGCCTCCATATAAAAATCAGACCTGGAGAAGAAATAATACTAGGAAAAGGTTCAGGGAGATGAAGACAGAGTGAAGATCTCCAGCACAGAACTGATGTTGAGAGAAGTGTGTGTATAAGGAGGGGAAAAAACCTCAAGTTAAATGCAAGTTTTCTGGGCTTTATTAAGCCATACCATGATGAGTTTCTACACGAGATGAATTTCTACACAAGTTTATCCTTAGAACAATTTTGTCTACACGAGATGAATTTCTACACAAGTTCATCCTTAGAACAATTCTGCTGGGGGTTTCAAAGTATTCTCAAGAAATAATGGGCAACCAGGTGCTAACAGAAACTTTCTGTGCAGGTTACAGATGGGGAAGAAGATGTGGGAATTTAGCTAGAAGGACAAAAAGCCCTTGGAGATTCCTCTGAGCATGATTTTGTCTCATCTACTCTACTTAAATGGAAGCCTTTGTGGAAAGGGAGAGTTTTTAGCTATCCTGTGTGCACCCAGATTGGCTAGACAGGTGTTTAGCTGCTATTGAGTTATATCCTGGCCTGAAAATGCCATGAATTTGTGCTTCAATGTCACTGTGGCATCTCACAACAGCATCTCAAACTGCATCTTGGATTAATGATTTGTAGCAGGTTTTTATCTACCAATAGATCCATACTGCAGAAATGGAAGGTTTTATGGGTTTTAATTTTCATTTGGCTTTATAAGAGGGACAAAACAATAATGGAAAATTGGAAAAATGATTGAAAAATGTAGAGGTTGTTCTGAAAAGTTTGTGAGGCTTCAGGAGTTAACAGGACAAGTCACTGTTGTGCTCAGTGTTGTGCTCAGTGTTGTGCTCAATATTGTGCTCAATGCCTGGGGTAGAATAAAAACTGACTGATTTCCACATTGCCTTTGCCTCAGGGTGATGCAAACAAGGGTAAAAATAAGACCCTAAGTTATATGTCCTCTAACCAAATTCTAGAAGGTGGGAACCAATTTCAATGCACTCCCAGGAGGCTGAACCTGCTTAAACATGTTCCCTCTGGGATTTATAGCCTTCATATGAGGTGTGTTTAGATGGGCCAAGGAGACAGAAGTGATGTGGCTCAAGCCCAGCCTGTTTTAAGGAGTCATTTAGGAAGAGAGGGCAGGACAAGGCTGAGAGAATTGAGATTGTTCAGCCTGGAGAAGAGAAGCCTTCAGGGTGGTCTCCTTGTGGCCTTGCAGTGCCTGAAGGGAGCTGAGAAGAAAGATGGAGAGAGACTATTTCCAAGACACTGGAGTGCCAGGACAAAGGGGAATGGCTTCCCACTGCCAGAGAGCAGGGACAGATGGGATATTGGGAAGAAATCCTTCC
>NW_008684372.1:24640-26697 GCF_000695815.1 Acanthisitta chloris | reverse complement strand
CAGGTTGGATGGGGCTTGGAGCAACCTAGGCTAGTAGGTGTCCCAGCCCATGGCAGGGGTGGAATGAGATGGTTTTTAAGGTTCCTTCCAACCCAAACCAGCTATGATTCTGTGATTCTATCACTTCTGACTCTGCCAAGACAATTATCCCCATCAAAAATCCAGCACGGCAGTGAGTGCTCTGGCTGCTCCCAAAACACTGAACCCCATATCTCTTTAAGGAGATATTTTCTGCTGGGAGTTAGACAGGCTTGTGCATGCCAAATCTAAGCTCCAACTCTCTCATTCAGCAGGGGTATTTAGCCATTTTACCCATGAATCTAGCAGGTAACTTCACTCAAATAAATCTGCCACTCTAAACTTCTGCAGCTCTTCCACTCTCTTGCAGTGACAGACAGGTCTGAAATCCTCAATGCTGAGGTGGCCTAGGTGTAATTCCCAGGAATTGCTGAGTAAGCAATGAAGCATTACCAGGAAAGGCTGGAGGAAGGGATGGGGAGGGCACAGCAAACGCTGCCTGAGCAGCTTTGGTTACTGTTGTTGTTAATTGCAATACAAGTAAATTATTTCTTCCATCTGTGACTGCCACAAATAAGATCTCCTGCTGCTATTTCCTCCACTGCTCAGCTCATCAAGCCCCTTTGTTTTGCATGTCACGATGGCCATTTATGATGAAATAAAATGGATTTGCCTTCCAGCAGGAGGTTGGTTTTTTTTTTCTTCCATTAGATTTGGGTTTTAACTGCATTGAACATGAGAACTTTTGGAACTTCATGATGCTCAGATGCTTACAACTCTCATTAAACATTTAGTGTGTGAAGGGAGAGGAGAAAAAAAAGGCAAACAAACCAACAATCAAACCCCAGATGAAGTGTAAACCAGAGGAAGCAGAGTTCAAGGCAAACTCTACGCAGGGGCAGATTCCATCCTCTGCTCAAGGATGAAGGAATATTTGCTCTTCCATATTCAGTACTTCCTGGGACCTGGCAAGCTACAAGATCTCTCAGGGTTGTTTTAAATTGCTACCCTGGTACAAAGGCATCTGTGGGGATCTGAAAGCATATGGAATAATATGAATACAGAACATCCCTGAGTTTCAAAGTGCCTCTGTCTTCCTCTGGTGTGTCACTGCCTCTCCCTACCTCAGGGCAGGATGGAGTTGCATCTCTATTTGCTCCTTAGTGGTGCAGGAGTGGCTGCACAATGTCTAGGCACAGCAGTGAGGAGAGCCTGATGTGGAAAGCATGGCACAGAGAGGTCTGGGTCCAGTGTGGTTGGTGGCCTGGGCCAGGGGCAGGTGATGCACTGAGTTCCCACCTGACTGGATGCTCTGTAAGGTCCATTCCAGCTGTTACCTGAAGGTGGACAGGAGAATGATGGCAAACCTGCAGGAATCACTGTGCTAACACAGGAGAGGCAGGAGGGAAATGTTTCTAGAGCTGATGTGGACAGAGTTTGCACACAGTATATTAAGTCCCAGGTTCCTAAATATCCTGAGGGATCTCAGGGCCTCCCCAGGAGTTGAGCTGAACCAGGCAGTGCTGCTGCAGTCCTGGTTTCTGTGCCATCCCTGGCTTCAAGGCAATTGGGCATTTGCAAGTCCCATGCAGTTTCTGGAAGTAGCTACAGCTGTGAAAACGGAGCATGAAACAAGTGGGGCAGATCCCACCCTTATCCATGCACAGCTGGAGGTTTAACTTCTCCATGGATCACTGCAGCCAGAGGCTTCTCTCCTAAGAGGCAGAGCTGGTGGCTCTGATCACATCAATGCAATGTCTGTGGAGGGAACAGATCTTTTCAAGTCACAGCTCTGGATGTTTTTAACTGCCTCTTCTTTATTAAAGGGAGCTGTAAGTACCAAAATGGAGAGGAAAATTCCAGTTCAGGACTACTGAGAGGTCTCCCAGTTTCATCCCAAGTTTAAAGTCACCATGGATGGCTGTGTGAGAAAAAAAGCAGCCACTGTGCTGAGTAGACTTCTCTGCTTGGCTTATTCCTGAGTGAATCTCTTGAATCTCAGGCCATGGAAAGCTGCTCCATGGCTCTCACACAGGACA
>NW_008684372.1:24381-24612 GCF_000695815.1 Acanthisitta chloris | reverse complement strand
CTTTCCCTTCATCCTACAATGACATTTCCCTCCCTGACTTCCATCCCCATTGTGGATACTGGGAACTCCCTGATAATGTTTGAAGTCCTTCAGCAATTCTACACTTGTAAGAACTCCTGATCTGCAAGAAGGATAATGAATTTGAGAATTCCCTATGGAATTTACTGGAGCTATAGCAAAGACAAAGCCAAGAGTCCATGCTGAAGTGTCCAGTCCTTCAAACCTCTTTGA
>NW_008684372.1:16895-24355 GCF_000695815.1 Acanthisitta chloris | reverse complement strand
AGGAGGAATCTCAACACCAAAGGACTGTGAAGTAGCTTTAAGTCACAGCTGCTCATCTCTAACCATTTTCCCTTCAGAACATGGATTCAGCTTCTTGCATAATCCAAATCCTCCTGAAGTGACTCACACCACTTGTCAATGGCACCAACACAACCCTTGGACATCATGGGGAAGGTTCCTCTCATCACATTTTCATACAATCATTGCCCAAAGGGACCTGCAGGAAGAAGCACAAAGGGTGGGATTAACTCCATTTCAGAGATGACACCTACAATGTCAACACCCACAGCTTCATAACCCATTTCTCTGATCCATTGGGCAGCAAACAGAGCTCTGGAGAAGACATAATTCATCCATCTGGGTGATTTGCTTTATAAGGTGCCCATATCCCCCATGGACCATAAGAAGCAGGGGAGGCCCTGAAGTCTGATCAGAGGAGACTCACTGGTCATCATCTGTGGCTGTACCATGCTCTGGGGAATCCTCCAGAAATCTTGCATGCTGAGAAGTATAACTGAGATTTCACTCCCAAATCCTCACTACTGTGAGGGGGGAAAATGGTTGCAAACTGACAGAGAGGAGTTTTTAGGAAGGAATTCTTGGCTGTGAGGGTGTTGAGGTACCAGCACAGGTTGCCCAGAGAAGCTGTGGCTGCTCCATCCCTGGGAGTGTTCCAGGCAAGGTTGGATGGGGCTTGGAGCAACCTGGGCTGGTGGAAGGTGTCCTGCCCATGGCAGGGGTGCAATGAGATGGTTTTTAAGGTTCCTTCTAACCCAAACCATTCCATGAGCACTCCTGGTCACTGTGCAGTATGGAGGGATCAGAGTAGATCCAGCATTCAAATTACCTGCTAAGCATGAAGCTACCTGAACATGTCATGATAAAGTCAGCTCAGAACAAGGTCTCAGGAATGGTCTTTGCTGAGGGATTTAACCCACTGATATCAAAGACAACCCCTTGAAATAACTTTGCAGCATCTTGAGTGGCAGGTTATGGGTCATCACCCATCAGACTCATGGGTAGGCCATGAAGAAGGTTGAGGATGGGTGATTTAATAACAAGCACACAGATAAAGTATCCTGTTCTTATGGAGTGTGGCTATTATTGCCTTTTCTATTTACTGTCAGGACCTCCATGATAAATAGACCTTCATAACTTTGACTCACAACCACTACAGTTATTAAACTTAATTGTGTTGCCTCCCATGTTTTATTAGGGTAGGGATGAATTTTCAGGGTTCAGCCAACATTCATAGTTTCTCATATTCTCATTGTTTTGCTCTTTGTCTCAGCAGATGTAACATTAACCCAGGGCAGTAATTCTGTCAAGTGGGAGAGATGAGACTTGAAATAGGGAATTTAAAGCATGGAACTACATCTTATCTCTAAGATGCAAGAATGAAACTCTTGGATAATCACTGGGTGAATATGTTGAGAGCAGCTGGAGTGCACACAGCAAGGAATATTTACCTGCTGTATACTTAGTGTATGTTCTACAATGCAAAGTCTTATTCCATTAGCCTTTGGCTTGGATATGACTTACACCATAAGCATTTTTTCCATCCCACTACTCATTCCCATCTAACAGAATGTGCTGAATTATCCCAAGAAGCATCTTGAAACATCACCAGATCTTGGAAGAATTTCAGGGCCCATGTACACCCCAAAGAAAGCTTAAACATCTGTACCCTGAGATTCAGCACGTGGATTCAGACACCACAAGACCTAGAAGCTTTGGCACATTTAGTTTGGACCTGATTTGGTTTACACACTCATTTCTTTCTAGAGGTTGAGCCTCCAGGCCAGAGACATCCTCATGGGCATCTGCTCCCCAGGAAATCCAAGTGGTCTTTAAAGGAAAGGAACTTGAGGCACATTTATTGCAGTCAAATCATAGAATCATAGAATCAACCAGGTTGGAAAAGACCTCCAAGAACATCAAGTCCAACCCTACTGTGGTTACTAGACCATGGCACTAAGTGCCACATCCAGTCTCAGCTTGAAAACCTCCAGGGATGGTGAATCCACCACCTCCCTGAACGTTCCACCTAGAGTGGAAGATCAGCATTTTCTTTCCAGATTTGATGTTGGGCCTTATTTTCTGTAAAAGAATGAATTTCCAAGAAAGTCTTCAGAGTAATCTTATATACTTCACCTGCCAAAGTTAGATCTGAATCTCCTGAGGTTCATTATACCTGAATCAGCTGCCACAAAGACCTGGGTGTCACAGAGGGATGAAATAGGGAGCTCAGCAAGCCTGGAGCTCTGTCCCTGTGCTGGGAAGAGCTATAATGTATTCCAGGGAGGCTCTGTCCCTGGGTCTAGAATTACACAGCCCTGTCTAATGAATAAACCATTCATTTCCTATTGTGTTACTGGGCCTGTAATCTTCAGAAACCCCAAATTACCTGGGAAAGAATATCATATTCAACAGTAGCATAGCAGCAAACTATCCCCTAAAGCAGAGTGTTCAGCTTATACAGAGTTTCAAGTAGCCTCTTCCATGGGAAGAAAAAGTTCCTTCAGTCCTCTAGTAATTTGTTAAATTGAGTCTTTTAAAGCTCTGAATTCCCAAAGCACAGGATAAGAATATGCACTGTCTTTAGCATTTTGGGTCATATTACCAAGCTCTTCTCTGCAATCAGAACTAGATATTGAAAAGGATCATCCCCCAACACATGCACATATATTACTGCCCCTCTCCTTTTCTGCTCCTTCCCAATTTATTCTGCTTTTCCAAACCCGGACAGCAGCATAATGTCAGCCCTCAGAGCTCAACACACTTCAAGAGAATCAGGTTGGGTATGTCATAGAGTTGTAGAATCGTAGAATCACAGAGTGGTTTGGGCTGGAAGGGACCTGAAAGGTCATCTTGTTCCACCCCCTGCCATGGGCAGGGACACCTTCCACTAGTGATGAAAGACTGTTTATCATGGAGGTCCTGACAGTAAATAGAAAAGGCAATAATAGCCACACTCCACAAGAACAGGATACTTTATCTGTGTGCTTGTTATTAAATCACCCATCCTCAACCTTCTTCATGGCCTACCCATGAGTTTGATGGGTGATGACCCATAACCTGCCACTCAAGATGCTGCAAAGTTATTTCAAGGGGTTGTCTTTGATATCAGTGGGTTAAATCCCTCAGCAAAGACCATTCCTGAGACCTTGTTCTGAGCTGACTTTATCATGACATGTTCAGGTAGCTTCATGCTTAGCAGGTAATTTGAATGCTGGATCTACTCTGATACTTCTATACTGCACAGTGACCAGGAGTGCTCATGGAATGGTTTGGGTTAGAAGGAACCTTAAAGATGATCTTGTTCCACCTCCTCCCATGGGCAGGGACACCTTCCACTAGCCCAGATTTCTCCAAGCCCCATCCAACGTGGCCTGGGATACTCCCAGGGATGAAGCAGCCACAGCTTCTCTGGGCAACCTGTGCCAGTGTCTCAGCACCTCCCAGGGAACAATTCCTTCCCCCTTCAATGCCTTTCTTATCATGAGAGGCCCAGAACTGGACACAGCACTCAAGTACTACACAAAGCTATTGCAGCTCTTTCCTGAGCAGTGCCTGTTCCTCAGGCTCACTGATGGCACCAACTAACTCAAGGCTCTCCTCATTAACCTGCTAGAAACTCTGCTTTCTCACACACCTCTTGTGCACATCCCAACCAGTCCCAGCTGTGCCAACCAGATCCTTCTTTATCACATGTGCTTTAGGCAGAGCTGGAAGGTGTAACCATGTCTGAGGAGATGAGACATCCATTCTTTGTTGTCCTGTCTCTCCACCAACTCATCATTTGCTCTCTCAGAACACTGCTGAGAGTGGTCATGTGGATGTGGCTTC
Organism: Acanthisitta chloris; assembly: GCF_000695815.1. Taxonomy (NCBI): domain Eukaryota; kingdom Metazoa; phylum Chordata; class Aves; order Passeriformes; family Acanthisittidae; genus Acanthisitta; species Acanthisitta chloris. The sequence continues at coordinate 20,506 of NW_008684372.1, read as the reverse complement.
TGAAAAACTCAAGCTTGGGGGTGGTTATTTTGTTCCTCTGGGACAACACAGAGTCTTTCAAATTGTGTTTTTATGGAGACATCCTCCCTTGGAAAAGAACATGATTAACAAGGTAGGAAGTGTGAAATTCCTTTCATTTTAGGTAGCTGCAACGTCAAACTGAGATGAGTCTCATCATGAAACCTGTAGCAAACAGTGGATATTTATGTTCCATTCCTGGGAGCCACATGATCTGAAAATGTCTATTTTCACAGAGAAATAAATAAACCATAACTAGGCTTCTGGATCTTTGGATTGCAGGGAAAAGAAACTGGAAGACTGACTTGGAAGCATCCTGATGACTCCAGAAAGAAACGAAGGAATTTTTTTGTTGCATTCCATGATTTGAAGTCTTAATTTTTTTGAGCAAGGTCATGAATTTTGACTGCTTAAAACTAAAAACTCTGCTGTGGGGCATTCTAGAAACTCAAAACTCTTGTGCATGTCATTCTAGTGGCTCAAGAAAGCCTCACACTGAGCACCAAAAAGATCTCCTTTCCCTTTAAACCCCTTTCAGCTTGCCAGAGTGATTAAAAACCAGCTTAGAGATATAAATGAGGAGCTGGTCAGCTGTACTTAAAATATTCCAAGTAAAAATATTCCAAGTAATTCTCTTCTTAGCACTTGTATGTGTGAGTGATAAAGCAAGGTTCACTGGCTGCTGACACTCTTGCATTTCAAATGCAGAGCTGCTGGGTTTGCCTCTTGCCTTCTCTTCAAAATGCCTTTCCAAATTAAGGCAAGTCTCAGTTCAACCCAGCAGAGGAACAAAGCTGAACAGCTCCCACTGATAGTGTTAGAAATGATGCCATGGAGGTTCCTGGTTCAGTCTCAAACTGCTGGAGGCAACTCCTCACTCTGCCCAAGCTTAAGTGGAACCAACATCAGACCCAGCAATATTTGGTTTTTAAGATAAGGAAAGGCACTAAAATGGTAGAGAAAGTGATTAATTAGTGATATTTTTGATGAAAGAGATAGTGGGAGAAGGAAAGAAATCTGTTTTCATAGAATCCCAGAGGGGTTTGTGTTGGAAGGACCCTAAGGCTCATCTTGTTTCAGTCTCTGCCATGGGCTGGAATACCTTCCACTAGCCCAGGTTGCTCCAAGCCCCATCCAACCTGGCCTGGAACACTCCCAGGGATGGAGCAGCCACAGCTTCTCTAGGCAACCTGTGCCAGTGCCTCAGCACCTCCCAGGGAAAGATTTCTCCCTAATTTCTAATCTAAATCTTTTCTCCTTCATCTTCAATCTGCCATCCTTCAGCACATCTCCCAGCTAGGTCAAAGCAGAGACTTGCCTCACCTCACACCTTGTCCCCAGCTCTGTGGGGACAATCCTTGAAGAAAAGTTTAGGAACAGATGGAGCCTTTTTCCTGGCCATGTCACAGCTTCCAGCAAGCCACAGTTGATACTTTGAGGCAAAGGTTTCATAACCTTAATGTTATGTCAATACTAGTCATAAAGTTAGTCAACCCTTTTACCCATCTCCCTGCAAGGTCTGACTCCAGCTGACAGCAAATCCTCCAGGCTGGCTCTGCACTGAGTGAGCACAAAGAGCCTTTTGATTAGCTTTAAATTTACTGGCTGTTAATTTCATGAGGCCACAGGACAGAGGAAAACATCAGGAGACTTCAGGTTTTGTCATACTCGTCACAGTCATAAACTCCTCTAACAAGTCCATTGTGCATCTCTCATCTCATTTGCCTTCTGCTCTCAGGGTCCCTCCCTGTCTTCACAGGGAAGATGCTCCAGTACTCTGATCAAATTTGTGGCTTCCTCTGGACTTACTCCAACAGTTCCATGTCCTTCTTATGTTGAGGACACCAGAACTGTGTGCAGTATTCCAGGTGGGTCTCACCAGAGCAGAGCAGAGGGGAAGAATCATCTCTTTGGACCTGCTGCCCACACTCCTGTGGATGCAGCCCAGGATTCCATTGGTTTCTGGGCTGAGCTCACACTGCAGCTCATTCTGAGCTTCTCATCCACTGTCACTCCCAAATCTTTCTCCTCACTATTGGTTTCAATTCCTTCCCCACCCAACCTGTAGCTGTGCCTGGGACTGCCACGGTGCAGATGTAAGGCCTTGCACTTCATTCTGTTGTACTTCAAGAGGTTTTCATTCCACCTCTCAAGCCTGTCAAGGTCCCTCTGGGTGTCTCATCCCTTCCCTCCAGCTGTGACTGCCCCACACACTTGGTCTTGTCAGAGAACTTGCTGAGGGTGACTCAATCCACTGTCCATGTCACCTACAAAGATGTTGAACAGTATTGGCATCCAGCACTGACCCCTGAGGGACATCACTCCTCACTGGCCTCCACGTGGACAATGAGCCACTGATCACAACTCTCTGTGTGTGACTGTCCAGACAGAGTGGTCCACCCATCAAATCCATGTCTCTCCAGTTTAGAGACAAGGATGTCATGTAGGACAGTGTCAAATACTTTGCATAAGTCCATGTCTTTCCTCCCAAGGTGGAAAGTTGGACATGGCCATTTGTAGACACCTGCTCAGTAATGAGTAATTTAAGATTGGGACAGCACAGCACCCTCAGTAGAGGAGGGTGGAATATGTAGATATAAGGCTCATCTTGGGCTTTAATATCTATTTATTCAGTCTACATTAGTGCCCCATGGCCCAGCCCTCACTAACAGGGAATTTGCTCTTCCATGAGGCACTTTCCTTCAGCTCAGTGGATTGGGCACAGATTAAACAGAGCTCACACCACTTTACAATTATACTTCATTAATAAAACCAAATTATTTGCCCAGCTGAGGGGGAGTAATCTGCTGGTAGGAGTTAAGGATGAAATGGAGCTGAGCAGAGATGTTCTCCTGGAATAAATTCATATCCAAAGAGAGAAGGAAAGATAAAATAAGGGAGAAGAATCCTCATGGGGGTTCATGGGTGGATGTGAGAGGGACCTTGGCTTTGGTGTTGGCCAGGGCAGGTAGACCTTGACATCTCACTGCCACAGTAGTGTCTGTGACATGAAATGTTTGGGCAGAACTGGTTAAATGGCAGCAGGAGGAAGGGGAAGAAACACTGGGGACAAGCCAGGAGAGTTGCTACTCCTCCTTGGAACTCACAGCATGGCTGTGGGAACAGGGATTTTGGGCTCCCAGTATAGCCACTGTGCTGGGATCTCTGCACTGACAACTTTCAGAGTTGGCAGCTCTGAGTCCTGGACAAAGCAGGACTGGGATCTCTGTGCTGGACACATCCTGGGAGCTCTGCTGAGCCCTTACAATTGCAAACCCTTCCTTGAGGTCTGACATCCTGTCCATTCTGTGGGCAGAAGGATTCCCAACATTTTCTATTGACATTTTCAGGAGCACAGTATATCCCCAGGGAGAGCCAAAGGCTGAACATTTCCAGTTCATTAGCCACAGGGATGGGAAGAACAGAAGGGTGACACTAAGGCAACCATCTGCTGCCTACTCTGCAGGACTGGGAGCACCCAAGGGAGCCTTGGGGCAATGCTGCTGGAACTCCTCCATCACAGCCCCCAAGGACAGGCACAGCTTGGCCTCCTCTCTGCCAGGGCTGGGGGTCCCAGACCTCCTGCACAGGGG
>NW_008684372.1:7768-16871 GCF_000695815.1 Acanthisitta chloris | reverse complement strand
ATGAGGTTTCTGCCCTGCAATGAGCCCCTCAAGGGATGGAGATAGCTGCACCTGCACCTTTTGGAAAGGACAGTTCTGAATTGGATGGAACTTCTTTTCCAGGACAGATGCATTTTCTGTGCAGAGTCCTGATGGATTTTGATGCAGCATCTATCAGGATTGAATTCTCTGAAAGCACCACAGCTACTCCTGGGTTAGGAGTGAGAGATAACAAGGCAGAGGTGTCTGCACTCTCTGTTTCCTAGGGGGGATCAGAAACCAGATGGAAATAGCTGTTTATTCAAATACTTGTTCTGTTTCTCATGACTTTCTAACCAAAGGAATTTTGTGTGGGGATTCCTCACTAGCCATTAAAGCTGGCAGGGAATGTAGGACTCACAGAGTGCCTGGATCCTACAGGAGAAGGAAGAGGGAATTCTCTGTGTGCAACCCTGGAGACAGAAGGGACCAGACCTGCCTCACTCAGAAGATAAAGATCTTATGTGGTTTAACAAGTGCAGTAAGATTGAAATAATTCATGATTTTTTCAACAACTTGATTTTTAACTCCCCCCTCAAGTATATATTATTTCATATCCTGGAGAGTTTTTCCTCCTGTTGGTTTTACCTGGCTCAATAAAAGTAGAATCAGGTTGGGGTTTTCCCCTTTCTTTTCCTTAAATATTTTCCCCAACAAACACTATCTCAACTACCAAAATATTCCCAAACTTTGCAAAGGGACAGAAACTGAGGCCATAAATTTCTGCAGCAGTGATACATTTTCCAAGCTCTGACCAAGCTGCAAACTTAATTCTTCTATTGCTGCCTTTAATTATATAAACAAGAGTCAACCCCCTGACATACATGACAGCAGAAAAGGGTGGAAACCTTCAAATAACAATAAAAATAAGAAGTTCTATTTCAAAATGCTTCAGAGCTGCTTTTTAAACAGGAAAACCATCAGATATATTCTGATTATTCATTTTTTCCTCATAGCTACAGAACTAAATCCACTCAGGTCATAGAAGATAGCAGGATGCCATGTGAGATGTCTGAAGGTTCATCTTGACAGCTCTTGCCTGTCTTCTCCTTCCCTCTGTGCTCTCTGCCTGCCACAGGCAGACTGGGCAGAGCACATCTTTCCTATAGGATCTCTTGGTCATCTGCCTTTCCAGCCCTGGAATAAGGAAGGATGTAAATATGGGACATCTTGAGGGACAGAAGTGTCCTTGATAAGGCCCAGGCAGTGGCAGGGCTGGCTCTGACCATGGTGTGTTATTAAAGGCAGAAAGAGCAATGATGGCTCTTCTTTCCACTTGTGCCACAGCCCCCACGAGCCCCAGAGCTGCCAAAGCCAAAGGAAGGATCCAGGTTTTCAGCTTTCCTGCTGGAGGGACAGGGAAATCCTGGCAGGATCAGCTGTTCCAGGTGTCCCAGGCAGGTCCTGCTCACCAGGATCTCCCAGCTGCCACCCCCAGGGACCATCCTTGCTCCTGCACTCTTCAGAATCATGGAACCACAGAATATCCTGAGCTAGAAAGACCCACAAGGATCATCAGTCCAACTCCTGCTCAGGACACCCCAACAATCCACGCTGAGCCTGAGAGCATTGGCCAAACACTCCTGGAGCTCTGTCAGCCTTGGGGCTGTGCCCACTGCCCTGGGGAGCTGTTCAGTGCCCAAACACCTCTGGGGGAAGAATCTTTCCTAATCTCCAGTTTAACCTTCCCCTGACACATCTTCCTTAAAGCTGGAGCTTGCTCTGGCCACCACAACCATTGCAATCACAGCCACAAGGATGGAGTTTCCATAGGAATCAGTCTTTCCAGCTTCAAATAGCAGCAGGCTGAGGCAGCCACACTTTTCCCAAGGAAACCAGCATCTCTCAAAGGGCTGTGAAGTCTCTTCATGGATGCTTACCCAAAACCATGCCTGGCAAGTAACTTCAGTGCATCAACTGCTTGAAGCTGGCTCAGCTGAAGGGAACTCACTCCCAGAGATAACTGGGGATGGCTCCTTGCCCAGCTCCAACAAAAGCTGGATTTTGTAAAGCCAACTAAAACTATGCCATCCATTAGGAGAACTACAAAGCAGAACATTTGAAAGTTAATTGGTTTTGCAATTAAAAGATACAGAGAACATGTGATGCAATTAATTTTACATAAACTTGGTCAGGAATTAAATGTAAAAAGCACTTGGTTACTTCTTTAAATGAAGCATATGTTTGTTTCCAACCTCACCAGCTTCTTTGCATACCAAAACAGGAGGCACTGAAACACTCACACCCCACTGCAGCTGGATTAACTCACTGCTGTGGTGACTTTGCAAAGGCCATGCTGGTTGGGAGATGATTTGATTTGAAGCATCAAGACCAGTTTGGAGAGGCAGCACAACTCCATGTGGAGATGAAGCTGTTCCCTGCCCCTCAGCCTTGGGAAGTACAAATCAGTAGGGTTTAATTGTTTAATCCACAGGCATATGGTTTGCAGTTGATAACTATGTGCAGTTGTTTAGTGCTGAGCAGCCAAGTGGCTTTTGCTGAAGTTCAACTGCTGACAGAGCTCCAAGTCTGAATTTCCAATGCTGGAGCTGCTTCTTACCATGATAACAGGCAGTGGGAATTGTGGCTACAGAACACATCAAGGAATCTTTTGCAAGTTGGATAAGTGGATGGATCTGGAAAACAGTAGCTGCAAGTTTTTCTTTACCAAATACCCTGTGTGGTCCTGTGTCCAGGGCAGTGGAACCAGAGTGCAGGTGTGACTCCTCACCCTACTGCAAACAGGCAGAGGGTTGGAACTGGATGATCTTTAATGTCCCTTTGAAACAAACCCTTCTCTGATTATATCATAGAATGACCCTACTGCAAACAGGCAGAGGGTTGGAACTGGATGATCTTTAATGTTCCTTTGAAACAAACTCTTCTGTGATTATATCATAGAATGTCCTGAGCTGGAAGGGACACACAAGGATCATCCAGTCCAACTCTTGCCCTGCCCAGGACACCCCAACAATCCACCCTGGGCCTGAGAGCATTGGCCAAACACTCCTGGAGCTCTGTCAGCCTTGGGGCTGTGCCCACTGCCCTGGGCAGCTGTTCAGTGCCCAAACACCTCTGGGGGAAGAACCACTCTGATTCTATGCAAACCTGTTGCAAGACTTCTCTCAGTCCCCATATTTCTGCCTGTTGTAACCCATCCCTAGGGAATGTGGTCTCTGGGCTCTCAGGGTGTTTGCACAGCACTTTGCATCTCAGTCTGATTATGGAAGTCACAAAACAAAACAAAGCCATTCGAGTCAGGGATCTAAGGTTTAACAGGACACATTTCTACTTGTATTAAAGCTGGCTGGGCCAAGGAGCACAGGTTTGGGCTGGAGGTGAGACAAAACTCCCTAAAACCAGCCCTGGCAGGCAGCAAATCTCACCTGCCAAGGCAGTGCCAACAGTCACTTCTACAGAGCACCTGGAGCTGTTTCCTAACCCAACCCTGCACTGCCTTGGCCTAGCTCCAGCTCTGGCCCAGCAGGGTTACATCTTGCCCAGTATGAGTACCTGCAAGAGCAAAATTAACCCCCTGGGACACACTTTATAAGACCTCCAGCTCTGGGAATGGGTTGGAAAACCTTCCCAGGCTGGTGCTGTGAGGAAGAGGTACAAGCAGAGGTACCTACACTGCTCAAACAGCCCTGCAAGTGCCTCACACTTGGCATTTCAGCTGTGCAGAGGTTGTATAAATGTTGCTTTTGCTGCTGAGTAGAGCTCAGCAGTTAGTGGACAGGCTGGCAAAGGCAACACATGCCCAGGTTGGAGGTAACATCTCATTAATCAGTCAATCAAATAGAAAAACTTCATTCTTTAAAGCTCTGGAACTCACTTTGTAATCCCTGCAGCTATTTAAGCCTTCATTTTCCAGTCACTTCTGCAAACAGCAGAATTAGCCCCAATATTATGGCTATTTTGTGGACAAATTGGGGTTTTATTGTGAATTCATAGCAGGCCAGAATCTGTCTTGTATAGAGAGAGAAGTTCAAGGGATGTTTTCAGGCCTATAGGGGAGTAATTGGGCTGGAAATATCAACATATCAGGATTTTTCATGCTGTATCTCTGTATGAAGTGCTGCAGAATGCAAACATTGGAGAATTTGCCTCTTATTTCAGGACTGTTAAATAGGAGCAAAGCCAGGAAATAATTTTGGTGCAACAGAATATTCCTAAAGTTCCAAGGGAATTATGACTATTCACACATATGAATCAGATAGCAGGAAAAAATTAGATAGGAAAACCTCTGGTGGCAGATGAATTTCTGCTCATTCAAAATGTGCTGCTTCAACCTTCAGAAAAGAAAACATGTTGTCTTTGAGAAACAGACCAACACCACCTCAAATACTCCCAAAAAGGGTTGAAATTGAAACCAAACACTTCATATTTTTTTTTGTGCTGAAAGAAACCTTCTGGGATTCTTTTGGCTTTCAAACAAAATTTTAACTAATTCACTTTGAAAATTAGGTGTTTCTATGGAGTCTGCTTGGAAAATATTATCCTCTGGGTGGAGGGAAAATCCTGGAGAGGGACTCTTGGTTAGGAACTGCAGGGACAGGACAAGGAAGAATGGGGAGAAATGGAAAAAGGGAAATTTAGGTTAGGTATCAGGAGGTTTTCCCTGTGAGGGTGGTGAGACACTGGCACAGGTTGCCCAGGGAGGCTCTAAGCTCCACTCTAACCCTTAAAATTCTCTGATTTTATGGGATGAGGCAGGACACAGAGAGCACATGGTTAGAGGGGGTGAGAGGGGATGGAGCTTTGGGCCCTTGGTGTAATCAGAGCATCTCCAAACCCTCTGTCTGCAGGATTCCAACGCCATCTCCAGACTGCTGGAAAGCTCTGAAAAGCCCTGGGAGAAAGGATTCATTTCACAAAACCATCTTCCCAATCGGCCAGACTCACATCAGCCTCATTAAGGAGGAATGTGCATAAATTAGCTGCAGCTCTCTGTGACTTTAAGCTCTTTTTTTCCCCAGTTTTCCCAGCCTGGTTGCAGGGCACTGAAGGCAGGAGAAAGCAATGCCTTGGGGTTTTCACTGCCTCCAGGATGTTTTTAGCTCCTCAATAGGTTTCAACATCTGACAGGGGAGGCTTTTGCCTCCTTTGTATTTGGTTGTCACCTGTCCTTCAAGGCAATGCAAATTCATCCCTCCTGCCCAGCTGAAAGTTCCTCTATTTGGAGCAGATCAGATTAGAGAAAGAGGAAAGGTCAGAGAAGAATAGCCACAAGCAATGCCCAGGCTTGGCTAACACCTGAGCCAAAAGTGCTGCTGGTGAAGGGTCTGACTCCTGCAGAAGATGGAACAGCACGAGTTTAAGGAACTGCAACACTCAGAGCTGCTCTGCTGATACTTCCTATAGGGATGGGACAATTCCTTAAGATATTAGGATCACACAATTGTTAAGGTTGGAAAAGATCTTTAAGATCATCAAGTCCAACCCTTAACCAAGTACCACCACCATGTTCACCATTAAATCATGGCCTCAAGTGCCACATCCACATGTTTTTTGAACACTTCAAGGGATAGTGACTCTACCACTACCTTGGGCAGCTGTGCCAGGGCTGGACAGCTCTTTCCATGCAGGAATTTTCCCTAATATCCAACCTAAACCTCCCCTGGTGCAACTTGAGGCTGTTTCCTCTCATCCTGTCCCTTGTTCCCTGGGAGCAGAGCCTGACCCCACCTGGCTGCACCTCCTGGCAGGGAGTTGTAGAGAGTGAGGAGGTTCTCCCTGAGCCTCTTTTTCCCCAGGCTGAGCCCCCACAGCTCCCTCAGCAGCTCCACAGTCACCTAAACACACATGAACATGGCCCTGGCTGCTCTTCTCCTTGTGTCACCCATGGCCCATGTGTGGCTATTTCCAATACTCCTTGTGTCACCCATGGCCCATGTGTGCCTGTTTCCAATATGAGCAGTAAGTGTGTTTTATCCACTACAAACTTTCCAATTTCCAAGCTGAGAGAATATGCTAGCAGGTTTTCCAAGAGTCTGGTTTTATACTCAGGAAATCTATTCCAAATCCAACCCACTTAGCAGCATTGCTGACTGAAGCCTTCAGGAAAGGAGTGAAAGGTAAAAATTAAGATAGAAAAGACTTTTTTTTTTTTTTCCCTCCCAGGGTGAGTAACTAAGAACTGGAACCATTTAACAGGAATGTGCTAGCTTTTCTATCACTTCCAGTTGTTATGTCAGGGCACAGGAACACACATCCAAGAGTTTCTGAATTAAAAAATGGGTTTGGGCTGAGGGTCTCTCCCTGCTACCTCAGAGCTGCAGCAAAGGCAATGTTGGGTGAAAGAAACAGTTGGTTTCCTCACATTTTATGGACTGTTAAAGAGGGGGAGGGAAAGGAAATTTGAGGACAAGACGAATGGAAAATGTTTCAATGTAAAATATCAGCAAACCCTCTGCATTTTTTATGGGGAATGAAAGAGTTTAAAGGACTAGTCTAACAAAACTAATACACCAAACAGGATGGTCCAAATGGGCATTACAACACTCTCAACCTTCCTGCAGGGAAAAGAGGACATGGAAAGATCAGCAGTAACCTTCTAGACAAGCCTGTGTGTTTTTGAAGACACAAATCACTCAGAGGCTCTAGGGCCTGATGTAGAAGTGCCTGGGAAGGCTCTGGGGAGCAGTGCAGAAGAACATCCCATGGGTCACAAATCCCTCTGCTTAGCAGTGCTTGGATGGTGCACAGCAGGATCTCACACATGTGCATGAGGCTCAAGGACATGAAATCAAGTCTAGGGTAAGGCATCCTTCTCCCAGGTCCCCAGAAATTGCTCCTACAAAACATTCCAGCCCCAATATGAGGCTGATACCAGAACTAATAGGAGCAGCAAGATCCAAATCTCTCTTCTCCAGCCAACTCTCTCTCCAGTTTCTTGTTTGGGTGTTTCCAAGCAGTGCAGAAACACCCTGAGGATCTCAGACTATCTGAAACCTCAGGCTAACTATTTTACACGATGGATCCTGCTCTTAGCTGCCCCTTGTTTAGCACCTGATCTCAGGAAGGAGCAGTGTTGACCACAGAGCTTTGCAGCAAAGGGCAGAAAATACAGCATGAAATTATTTAACGCTGTTTCCAATCTTCTTTCTAGCTGGCAATGAGCCTTTCCTGCACACCACAGCCTGGCAAGGACTGACATCACTTTAAATAGCAGCGATAGAGGCCTTTTGAAGCATCTATTGAATTGGAAATTAGGCAGAATGCTTAAGCAAAGTACAGCTGTTATCTGATTTGCGTGGAGACCTAGGAGCAGCCTTTCATCAGGAGCTGGAGGGATAGGACGAGGGGGAATGGGTGAAAACTGAAAGAGGGGAAATTTAGCTTAGATATTAGGAAGGAATTGTTCCCTGTGAGGGTGATGAGACACTGGCACAGGTTGCCCAGAGAAGCTGTGGCTGCTCCATCCCTGGGAGTGTTCCAGGCCAGGTTGGATGGGGTTTGGAGCAACCTGGGCTGGTGGAAGGTGTCCATCATCCAGGGACTGGATGAGCTTTAAGGTCTCTTCCAACCCAAACCATTCCATGATTCTATAAATCTATGATTTGGAGGGGAGCAGGCAGAGCAGGACAGTGCAGGTTTTGTGCTCTTCACAGGATCATGACACACTTGCTGCTTCCACCAACTTGAAGCTGATCTTGGTCTCAAGGCTGACATAAAAACTCATCCCCAGAGCCCTTCTGGGCACCAGGTGATGTGCAGAAGGGATCTGGAGGTCATCATGGTCCAATATATCCATGGGAATGGGCTGTTCCAGGCAGTCCCTGCTGCAGATACCATCACAACTGACTGTGGATGTGTGTCTGGGCTTGTGCTGCTCTCACCCTGTCAGTGCTCAGACAGGCACATAACAGGTAATTAATGAAGAACAGAATGACCATGAGCCACACAAGGAGAAGACACAGTGGTGGAGTGAACCTAAACCCAAGCACTTCATTGTCAAACCCTTGAGCTGGAGTTCCTCCACTCTCAGGGCAGGGTCCATCCTCCTCCTTCCTATAGCTGCTGAATTCCTTCCAGATCCTTTCACACCTCCTAACATCTCACCCAGGTGTGTTTGAATGGCCACACCATGACCCTTCCACCCACGAGGCAGCAGCACTGTGGAGAAACTCCAAGCAATGCATTTTGTCCTTCAAATCCCTGATTGCTGCATCATTAGCTCTTTTGTTCTGGATTCACAAACCAGTTAATTCCAGGCTACCTTGCCAGTGGGTTTCCAATCCCCTCTGGGTCTAGTTGCTGGGAGGCACATTCAGGAGGAAAGGAAAGGAAAGGGAAAGAAGAAACTCGTTAAAAATCCCCTCGAATTGTCAGTGAGAGCTTTTATTTCACGAGTAGCCACAACAACTGGTGTTTCCATTATGCCTCATGGATTTGTCTGTGTGTAGGCATAAAGATTAGGAATTCTGCAATCCCAGTGACTCATGAGCTTTGGCCACACAATGAAGATAGAGTTTAAAAAATAAAACAGCCAGACCAGGCACCACTTTCAGCTGTAGCTTCTGAAAGCTCTTTCAGTCACTGACCTGTGCTGTATTTATCTCTCAGAGCTAGTAGGACATTTTTTCATTGCTTTTTTTTTCTGCCTTTCATTCCAATGAAATGAAAGAAAATATTCTATTTTTCTCTTTTTAATTCCTTAGATGCTTCAGCATTCAGTGGGGTGTCAAGAAAAGCTTCACAAAAAAGCAGATAATGCAAAAATCCATCAAGGCAAGAGAAGGAAACAAGATAGGAGAAAGGGAGAGGAATCGAAAGGGTTTAAATCATGCTAACAGTCTGCTCCCTTCCCAGTCTTCCTCAGCAGTGCTGTGCCAGAGGTGTCAGCCTCTGCAGGCATCAACCACCCACTCCCTTCCCTCTGTCCAGCACAGCTGGGAAGAATCTGTGCTCCTCAGCACCATCCTTGGGATGCAACTGGTGCCACAGTCCTATTTGAATTGATGGATCATAGAATCCCAGACTGGTTTGGGTTGGAAGGACCTTAAAGATATCTCATTCCACCCCTGCCATGGGCAGAGACACCTTCCACTAGCCCAGGTTGCTCCAAGCTCCATCCAACACA
>NW_008684372.1:0-7451 GCF_000695815.1 Acanthisitta chloris | reverse complement strand
CCTGGAACACTCCCAGGGATGGAGCAGCCACAACTTCTCTGGGTAACCTGTGCCAGTGTCTCAGCATCTCAGAGGGAACAATTCCTTCTTAGTTCCTACAAACACTAAGTAAAAAAGGAATGATATAAACCATCTTCATGGCTCTACTCTGCAGTCATTGTTTTATAGTATATTAAGGGGTTGGAATGGATCTTAGAGATGATCCAGCCCCAACCCCCTGCCCTGGGCAGGGACACCTCCCACCAGAGCAGGTTGCTCAAGGCTTTAGCCAACCTGGCTGTGAACACTGCCAGGGTTGGGGCAGCCACAGCCTCCCTGGGCAACCTGTGCCAGTGTCTCACCACCCTCACATATTTCTTCAAGGTGAAAATAAAGTCTCAAAGGAAAAAAACCAAAGCCCCCCACATGCAAGGGCACTGCTTGGAAAAGATTTCATTCTGGCTTTGCTGGAAACTTCTTTACTTGCAGGTCTCAGAACAAGAGGTCTCTGAGTTTTAGCACATTCCCTTTAGACCAAGAGCCAATTGTACACATACAGGGCCACAGGAAAATGAGAATATGAAAGATTTATGCATTCAGAAAAGTGCTATATGAAGGGAAAATGAACTTTTAGGAGGGTGGCAAAACTCCTTAGATGCACCTGATTTAAAATGAAGCTCTTAATGAAGAATTCTTGCCTTTGGTTGTGTTATAGCTCCAAGCAGTTTTCACTTTCTCCTTCTCTCCCTCCTCCTTCCTCTTTCTCTCCCTTTTTTTTTTTCCCCTTGCTCTTTCTTTTATTTAAGAGACTTCCCTTGAAGGAATATAAAACTGTCAGCTCTTCATCTAAATTCACAAGACAGAAAGAAATTAATTCTTTAGTCATTGTCCCTTTGACTCAATCTTTAATTTTCCTTCCATGACAAAGCTGACTGATAAAACTTCTTCTCTTGTCTCTGCTCCAAGTGAAAGAAGGTGAAATCTGGTTTCTTTTCAAGCCTTCTGGGCTTGTGCCAGGGGTTCCAACAGAGCCAGATTAGTGGGGAGAGCTTGGGTCACCCAGTGGCATGGCACTTGCTGCTCTCCTTCCTTCCAGCTTGGGCAGCTGCAACACAAACAGCTCTGCATGTGGAGTGCTGAGGTTTGAGAGCTTCAGCTCCTGGAGTGATATGATTATGTGAGCACTTCCCCTTTCATCTGCCTAAAAGAGAGGAAAGAGCAGAGCATAGCCCCAAGTGCACAGCCCAGCAGAGTCATGATGCTCCAGGATTTGCCTGGCTCAACACTTCCAGACATAGAAGGATTAAAAAGTCAGGGGAAAAAAAATAGGTTTAATTACAAACCCAATACTTTCGACATAAAAAAAAACCAATGAAAAGAGATCATAAGTCTGTCTGGCTGAGAGAGAGAACAATCCCCTCCTTGCTTATCCAGGCAAGGCTGTTCCTGATTGGAATAAATATATGTAGAGAAAGAAATCTCACTAATGCTCACTTGGTTTGCAGAGCAGTTTCTCCAGGGTTTGGTTCCTTCCTCCTTTTTCACCACAAATGCTCAAACAATCCAAGCAGAGGAAAGCAAATACCTCAAAGATCTTCAAGTCAAGTAGCCAAAGCTTTACCAAACTCACATCTTATGTCAGTTTGATCAAAAGCTGCAGAGGTTGATAAATTGGTCTTAATTTCAAGAGGCTCCAGGCTTGGGACTGCAAATCACACACTCAGGTCTGGGGTTTGCTGTCAACACCAGGCACAGACCATAACTCTGGGGAAGAGCAAGTCAGATAGGACAATGCATGTCTGAATTTCACAGTCTGGTTGCAGATCATCGAAGAGAAAAGAAGGATAAGTTAATCAAGGGCAAAAATCAGAGAAACATATTTTTCTGGGAAGGTTTGCCCTCTGCTTTGTACCTTACTCTGCCATCAGTTGAAACAAGGAAAGTCTCAGGTCAAGTGGAGCTTCTACCCCCAAATCTGAATCCAACATCTCAGTTCCTTAGATCAGCTAAAATACAGGAATATTTCACAGGTCCTTGCTTGAGAAACCAGCTTTCATTCCAGTTTTCCTTCCTTTTCCAGACCACTTTCCCTCAGAACTTGGATGCTGTCTGAATGGGCCTTCAGCAGGTTTGGAAATGGAAATTTATTCTCTTTGCAGTGTCGTGTTCTCTTCTTATCTGTATGTTACACTTATCTGAATAAATACTAAAAGACAAGTCCTTGGAGAGATCCTGCATGTACATGAGCTAAGTACTCCAACCAGTAGCTAATCCAGGAAAGGAATTTCAAAACATGGATTATTCTTTTATTAATTGCAAGAGATAACCAGGGCTTGGTAAGCCCTGGGAGGGGTGAGAAGCTGCTTCTCCCCAGGGGCAGAAAGGACGTAGGAGAGATTTTCTGCAGGGAAGATCCAAGCAACAGACCTAAGAACAACCTTCCTCAAGGGTCAGGAGATGGAAATGACCTTCAACGTGAGAGAGGTTGAAGTGAAGACAAAAAAAAAGAGATTTTACACAGCATTTGTAAAGAACTTTGCTGCCTGAGTCTGAGAAGTAGCAGGGTGAGGGAGGGGAGACCTTGGAGTCCCTTCCAGTGCCTAAAGAGGCTTCAAGAGACAGAACACAGGGAATGGCTTCCCATAGCCAGAGAGTGGGTTTAGTTTGGATATTAGGGAAAAATTCTTCCCTGTGAGGTGCTGAGACACTGGCACAGGTTGCCCAGAGAAACTGTGGCTGTTCCATCCCTGGGAGTGTTCCAGGTCAGGTTGGACTGGGCTTAGAGCAACCTGGGCTGGTGGAAGGTGTCCTTGCCCATGGCAGGGGTGGAATGAGATGTTCTTTGAAGGTCCCTTCCAACCCAACCTATTTCAGATTCCATGATACATTCCTACCTATCCCTTTGCATTTCTCTCCATGGTTTTCTCCATCCCTGGTTTGCTCTGCTGGAGCCTGAGTCCTGGCAGTGTGTCTGACCCTGCAGACAGTTCAGCTGAATTACAGTTTGTGGCTTCCTGAACCATCTTAAATAACAGGAACTTTGGCAAACTGCAGAGCTGTCAGGTTTAGTCCTGTCAGAGTCACTTTTACTCTCCAACCTCCTGCAGCCGAGAGAGGACCAGGAGCACTTTGTGCAAAATGAGGATTCTCTTTCCATTCCATCAGCCTCTTGTATTAATTAAATGTGAATTGATTGTAAAGGACATTAATTGAGATTTAAAAGAGATACATTTAGGCACCCATGTAATTAACTCAAAGGAACATAGACAATAAATGGGGAAGTTTATGACTACAATAACTTTGTGAGGAGTGTTTGGAGTGTTTCCTCCCCACACAGATTATCACAACTGACACATCAATTAACATATTTCCAGGAGATCACACACATTTCCTATTAGTCGGTCTCTCATTTTCTGGCTGTGACAGTGGTTTTACCTTCAAGTAGCTCTACCATTTCCCTCTTTGGCATCCCATACCCATCAACTCCTTGAATCTCCTCCCATTGCCACCTCAGCTCAGCTCTTTTGATCCCCATCATTTGTGCAAGTGTTGAGCTGCTGAGCTCTTTCATCAATGCAACACAGGAGAACATCAGGTTGAGAACAGCTAGAAACGAGTCTGATTATCAGCCCCAGTCCTGGTGTTCAAACAAACAATTCCTTTCTCTCAGCCTATGTGCAGACAATAAATCAACCAAAGCAATGTAGCCTCTACCAAGTACCTTCTCTTTGTCAGGGAGTGCCCAGAAGGGCAGAACTAGGGAAGGGAAGCCTTGATGCAGAAGCAAACATGCACACAGAGCACTCTGAGGCATCTTTTTGATGCAAAAAGCCTCATTTTTTAAAAAAAAAATCAATATCTTTTTCTAGCACCAAAGTCCCTCTTTGAAATCAAATTGTACATGTGGCCCTTTGGGGCTAATTATCAGTTGCTCATCTGGATGTTATCTTTTAGAAAGGCTGAAAAAGAGAAAAAAAATGCCAAGGCAAGATAGTGTATTACCAGTCAAAAATATACACATCATTTATCTAGCAGAGAGATGAGGTTTTGAAGTTTTATTAATGAACAGTAGCCATCCTGTCTTGCTGCTAAGGACCATTGCTTTCATCAGAGGCAGAAGAAATTATTGCTGATCAGAAAAATGGGTTTCCCAGCCCAAAATAGTTCTAAGAATTTCCAAGATACTCTTACTTTGAAGGGAGAAAAAAAACCCCAACAAACTAAAATCTATATAATCTATAAAATCTATTTTTATGCCACTTATCTCCAGAATCACAGTGTTAGTAGTGGCTCAAGAAGGACATAGAAGCATTCCCTAAGTGTAGAAGTTTTACATTTGTTAATGTAAATGAATATTTCTAGAAGTAAATGGCATTAAATAAGAAAAATAAAGGATCCACACTGTCAGTTCTGCACACAAAGGCAACACTTGGATTTCAAGTCAGTGGCACTGGCAGCACTCATAAAAAAAATGACAGAGTATTTCATGTGATTAATCAACAGTAATTACATTTTGCTAAGGTTTGAGCACTAGTGAAACCATGTACATGTGAAAAAATACCAAGAGCAAACTGAAATTTGAAGAGGAATCTTAAACCAAGAGTGTTTATTGTGTTGGGAAGCTGCAGCCAGGAGTTTGGTGCTGTGGGTGAAATCCTCAGCAAGTGGGATGGATTCTGCTCTTTCCAACTGGCCCAAACTGGGAGGATATTACTGTCCATCCTCACTGGTGGAACAGTCAGGTCTTCACCAAGGGGAAGATGAATATTCTGGAGCATTTCTGTGGGCACACACAGGGCTGGAGCCTGTGGGTGTGAACATCATAGAGCCATAGGATGCCAAGGGGTTGGAATGGAGCTTAGAGATGATCCAGCCCCAATCCCCTGCCCTGGGCAGGGACACCTCCCACCAGAGCAGGTTGCTCAAGGCTTTAGCCAACCTGGCTGTGAACACTGCCAGGGTTGGGGCAGCCACAGCCTCCCTGGGCAACCTGGGCCAGTGTCTCACCACCCTCACAGGAAAGAATTCCTTCCTAATATCTAACCTAAATTTCCCTCTTTCCATGTCTCCCCACTGTTCCTTGTCCTGTCCCTGCAGTTCTTAACCAAAGTCTCTCTGCAGCTTCCCTGGAGCCCCTTCAGCTCCTGGCAGGTTGCTCTGAGCTCTCCACACAACATTCTCTTCTCCAGGCTGAACAGCCTCAACTCTCTCCTAGAGAAGATGCTCCAGTGCTCTGATCAGCTTTGTGGCCTCCTCTGGCCTTGCTCCAACAGTTCCATGTCCCTCTGCTGTTGGGGACACCAGAGCTGTGTGCAGTACTCCAGGAGGGTGTGAAAAGCTGTGAGCATGACCAAAGAGAGGGGGCAGAAAGCAAAAGAGGAGCTCCACAGGCAGTGCTGGGGAGCTCTGGCTCACTCCATGTGCTTTTCTATGGCTGCAGCAGTTTGGGAGCATGTGCCAACCCACCAGCAGTGTCTGCAGCTCCATCTCACTGCTCAGCTGAGCCCAGGCAGACTGAGGCTGTAGCTGTGCACACTCCAGACCAGCACTAGCTAACATTGCTGCCAACCCCTGGGACACACTCCCACCCCTGCAACACATCTCTCTTTGGAATAGTCAATGCCAGGAGGGTAAGACATTTTTTCCTCCCCTTCCAATTCCTTCCTTGCAGTACAGTTTTGTTGAAGCCTTTTGGTATGAGTCAGCTCTGCAAGGATTTATACATTTGAACTAAGATAAGTGAAATGGAAAACAACTAAGGAACAAGAATAACAACAACAACAAAAAAAAATCAAATAAAAGCCTTCAGACCCACTGAGAAATGACTTTTTTTTTCCTCCCTGAAGCCTTTACTGCCTTACATTGAGTTTGGTTAGAAGAAATATTCAAGATGATGTGATGAAAGTCAAAGCAAAATGTTGACATTTCTGAAAATGCCTTTTTAAACATTGACAGCAGCATTTAATGCAGTTTCTCCAGGGAGTACTGGAGTGAGCCTGGTTTCTCACACTTGGTCCCTCCTGGGACAAGAGCATCAGGAAACCATGTCCTGCCCCTCACACACACTGGGTATGTCCTGTGACAGCAGCAAAACCTGCTGGTGGTATAAGCTGGGAGAAATCTCTGGGGCTTGACTTGAAAATCCTTAGTCTTCTATAAAAATCAGTAAGATAATGTGGAGTTATTTCCCCAATATTTGACATCTTTTTCCCCTCTGGGGAAGCAGCTTCTCCTTACCTTAGGTAGAGGACACAAACCAGAGCAGATGTCCTTCAGCAAGGGAAGACATTGGCACAAGGCAGTTCTTGCTTTCCAGTGCTGCTGCAGGTTCATGTAAAGTTCATTTTCCTCACACTCTCCTTCCCAATAAGCTTTATTTTTTCTATTCATCCATAGAAAAGCAAACTCCTTAAAAAGTAAAGGCTAGTGAGGGGCACTTAGACCAGAACAGCTCAGGTTTGGTGGGATTTGAGCTCAAGCCAAGGCAAAGTGAGCTCTTAGGATCTGCAGAAGGTGTTTCTGCTCTGAAGCACACCAAACTCTCTGGATTGGGGGAGCTTTCCTGCTGGAAAGGCCCAGCCATGTGAAAGAACATTCCTTTCACAGCATTTAAAAAGTAAAGGCTAGTGAGGGGCACTTAGACCAGAACAGCTCAGGTTTGGTGGGATTTGAGCTCAAGCCAAGGCAAAGTGAGCTCTTAGGATCTGCAGAAGGTGTTTCTGCTCTGAAGCACACCAAACTCTCTGGATTGGGGGAGCTTTCCTGCTGGAAAGGCCCAGCCATGTGAAAGAACATTCCTTTCACAGCATTTGGTGGTAGAAGTTGATTTGTAGGGATTTTTTTTCTCCAGTACAGCACAGACTACTCCAGTTCAGCACAGCCCACAGGAGTTGGACATATTTTTTCCAAGATGAAGGTGCCAAAGGAATGAGAATCCTTCATTCCCTCTTGTGCAGCCTTTTCTGAGCGAGCTGGGGAGAAGAGGAGGATATCAGTCAAATCTCTCTCCAGAAATGGTTTGAAGTTGATGACTTGGAGTTTCAGATTTATTTCTTACTCTCCTCAACTGCCTCTAGATTTGCTGGATTTGCATATCAGGGGAGATTATTTTTTTCTGCCTCAGCCTTGGCAAAGCAGGTGTGGAGCAATCAAACCCCATTGAGCTCGAAATGCTAAGGAAGCTGCTGCTGTGGGCCCTGCAGCTTCCTCATCTTCCTTCCCATCTATTTCTATTTCTATATATAATCCTGCTGCTGCATTAAGGACTCGCTTGTCCAACCTTGCAGCTGGGCAAGGATGGTCTTTTTACACATTCTGATACCCTCAAGATGATCTTGGAGGTCTTTTCCAACCCAGTTGATTCTATGATTCTATGATATATTATATGGCTTAGATGGGTTTATGTGTTATATATACATATGTACATATTATGTGTGTATATAATATGTATATTATGTATATGTATATTCTTA
>NW_008684371.1:0-5733 GCF_000695815.1 Acanthisitta chloris | reverse complement strand
TGCCACCCTGGCCGGGGCTGGGCTGCCCGTGGTGGCGTGGGCCATGCACCCACCAGCCCCCAGCAGGAACCTGGTGCTATTTCTTACATGTCTTTTTGCTGCTCATGGGTTTTTCATTTCATATCAGTTTTATTGTTAAGGTGAAATTTATTTCACATGGAAACCACTTCTCACCAAGGTTTTGAATGCCCTTTCCCACCCAGAGGTTTCCTGCGCTGTTCTCAGTTTGATTTTTAAATTATTTGCTGCCAACAGAATGGTTCTTGGCCCTGTCCCACCCTCTCTGACAGCCCAGAAGTGGAGCTGGGACTCGGCATGGTTGGAGTTCCCTCTCCTCACATAACACCCTTGTACCCTTCCTGCCCCACACGGACCTCCAAACTCCCCTTCTGCTCCCTGCTCTCTGCTAGAAGAGCTGTCCACATCCCTGGGCCAGGAGGTGCTCCCTGCACAGCATCCCTCACCCTCACCCTGCAACCAGCTCCATATGAATAAATTTCACCTTAACCTCAACTGGGGCCCAGTTCCCCTTTTGTGGCTGCGATGGTTTGGCAAAGACCTGTGGGGACACCAGAGGCTTTCTCTGTGCACTACCCTCCAGCTCACACGTCTGCCAGCAGCACATGTGTCTTTAATCTGGGGGGGCCTCACCTGCACCCCCCAGGCCGTCAGGGAAACCCTGAGGATGGTGCTACGTTAGAGGATGTTCCTGCTCACCCACACTTACTCTCAAAGGCTTTGTGAAAGGGATGTCAGCTCCCTGGGGTTGCAGCCCCTGCCTTCCCCCCAGCCCCAGTGCCGAGTGGGGACATGCTCCTCACTGCCCCAGGGCCCGAGGGGCTGCTGGGTGGGTTTTGTGGCCCCCACACGTACAGCTGCTCTCTGTGTATATCTGTATACAGCGAATGTATATGTGTACCAATGCAGGGGGGATGTGATATTAAAGCTGTGCTCACAGGGAGATGTCACACTTCTTGGCACACTGCTGGAGATGCCCATGGAATCTGGGGACAGCTCTTGAGTCAGGCATGCACCCTGCTCACCCCAGCTGGGTTGCCCTTTCCTGCTGCCCACGGCCAGTGCAGGCTGGGGTTCCTCACTCCCACAGAGGGATCACAGTGTCCCATCCCTGTGCCCAGCACGTGCCCAGCTGACGCAAGCCAGGCCATGACCCGCCGGCCAGGCCCTGATGTGTTGGCACATGGGTTTGTGGTGCTGCGTGATGTGCTGTGTGAATCAATGCCACCAGCTAATTTTGGCTGCTGGGTGTGAGTTCCTGGCTATCCCTTGGAGGAGGAACAGAGCTGGCGTTATTTCCTCTCCCTGCCACTGCTGGGGAGGGTGGCATAGGATGGGTCACCCTGCAGATGTGGGGGTGGGCAGGACCCCCAGTGCTCTGAACCCTGGGCACCCTTGGCTCCTTGCCCTGGCCAGCCCTCTGAGCTGAACCCTCACTCACTCCTCTCATCTCACCACTCATCTCATGCAGGTGCCTGCCTGACCTGAGAGCCAGGTGCTCCCACAGTGCCTAAGGGGGAAAGTTTGGGGCAAAACCCTTCTATGTGGGGCTCACCCCACAGCAATGCCTACAGGTTGCTACCCACCACGGGCAGCTGGCAAAGGGACTGGGCCACACTGGACTGGTGCAGGTAGGGTGCAAACCGGTGGTGTCCCAGTTAGACTAGGTGAAGGTGAGCTGCAAACCAGTGGCATACAAGTTGGAATGCATTAAGGTGAGCTTGAAACCAACAATGTCCTACAAATGAGTGGCCAAAGCACTGCTCGGGGTTGGCACAGCAGGGAGGTGATGTGTCTCCCACATTTGTCCCTCAGCTGGCCAGAGCCAGGGAGTCTGTAAGGACAGTCTCCAGCCGGTACTGGGAGATGTCCAGGAGCCTCGTGAGGCACAACACCCAAAGGGCTGGCACTCACTGCCAGTGCCATGGCAGCTGGACAGCAACAATATGCATATTTTCTCCCCTCCTTAAGTGATTACCAAGGCTGACAGGAGCAGGAAGGATCAATTAGATGCAGGAAAAAATATCTCACAAGGCACACATGAAACAATTATGACTGAGCTGCCCCAGGTTCCCAGAATCCCCTCCAAATGCAGCTGATGGAGCTATAAGGGGGCCCACACCCACCCACATCCCAAGATGATTTCATGCTATTAGGCAAAGTGTATTAATAACTCCCCCCCTTCCTCCCCCGTGTCACCGTCACCCCCTCTGCGGGTCAGAGGTGGAGCTGGGGCAGGATAAAAGCCAGTGCTTGGCAGGGAGCAGGACCAATCCCCAGCTTGTGGTCCCTGAACCCTGGGAGCATTGCCTGAACATCAGGAGACAAGAACCTGCTGGAAATGGTGAGACTATGACCTTCAGCAGTGATTTTTCAGGGGGTTTTAGCTGGGAAATGGGTTGCAGGGGGTTGGATGCTTTTCATTCCCCACTTTCCAGCAAGTTAAATTGCCTCCAGCTGCCTTCTCTGGTACTTTCCAAAGGGTTTCACTCAGGAGATAGGTTGCAGGAGGTTGGATGCCTTTCACTGCTCTCCTTCCAGCTCAACAAACCCTGCTGGGCAACTGATTTGCAGGATAGGCAGCCATACAGCAGGGTTTGTGCAGTGGTGCCCCTGCACATGCTCTGACCCCCACACAGCACCCTGAAACCTCTGAGGCCCTGCTTTGGACCAGGGTGAGGGATGAGGTGGACAAAGTTTCTGAGGCTCAGCACAGCTCAGTGCACATGGCTGGACGTGTGACCTTGTCGTGCCACTGCTACCAACCTGCTACGTATTTTAGACCACTCCTAGGGGGGTGGCTTCTGTTCCAGAGAGCCCAGCACCCCTGTTGGGGATGGCATCCACCAGGGAAAGTGTGGGAGGAAGAAAGCCCCACAGCCTGCCTGGCTGTGAAACCCCAGGCACGTCATATTTCCATGGCCAAAGGGCAGGAATGGATTGGAAAGCAGCCACCCTCCAGATCAGGAATGTCCCTTCCCCTAGGTGACAAAGGGCTGGAGAGTGTGAAATGGAGGTGACAGCCAGCATTTGGACAGGGGCTGGGGGAAAGGACAGAGACACCCATCTGATTTGCTTCCCACATCCCCTTCAGCCTCCCCAAAACTCCCTGCCCCATGCAAAAAAAGGTTAAAATCGGAGTGGAAAACAAGGGTTCCCAAAAGGGATGTGATCCTCCACCACTGGGCATCACCAGCTGGCATAGGGAGTGGTGGAGGCTCTGCAGAAGGCACCCTGGTATGCCATATCCTGCCTGGGGGACCGTGGGGACCTGGCAGCGTGATGGGGGGTGATGCTCAGTGTCAGCCCTGTGCTCCCTGCAGGCACGCCGGGTCACACTGCGAGGCAGGATGCTGCTCACCTTCCTGGTGGTCCTTGGGGCACCAGCAAGAGCCTGGAAGGGGCCAAGCCATGAGTGGCTGCCACCAGCCCCCCAAGCCGAGAACGGAGGTAAGCTGGCAAGGCAGGAAACCACCAGTGCTAAGAAGATGCTTCCAGGTCTCCCCAAAATGAGGACAGGTGACCAGCGCTCTGGGGAAGAGTCTCATTTGGACAAAGTCAGCCTGCCGCTGCTAGAAGAGTCAGCAAGAAAAGCTCTGCCCTGGCCAATGAGCCCAGCCACCAAGAGACCTGCTCCCAGGCAAAAGGGGAGGAATGTGTCCTTGTCATTGGATGTCCACACGCACTTACTGAAAATCCTGTTCGACATGGCCAGAGAGAAGGAACTGCAGGCCAAGGCAGCAGCCAACGCTGAGCTGATGGCTCACCTCGGGCGCAGGAGATAAACTCCTCTGTCTGGGACTCGGCTGCCTGGGCAGGGCTGGAGAGGGCAGACAACCGACCTCCTTCAGCTGAGACGGCACAGAGGCCCATACCAGCCCCCGGTCCAATGAGCACTGACACCAATATGAGGATGCTGCAAATGGCGTTTATTGCTTCACTGACACCTCCTTATATACAATCACTCCTTCGTTACCGCCTTCTTGTCTGCGTAAGCAATCCACGTCATTTCCCTTAGCGTAAGCCTTAACACACATAGGAAGGGGTTCCCTCTCCTAACCTTTCCGTACATCGCGAGATCTTCCGACCGCCATTCCCTACAGCAGCAGAACTGCTGGGGGTACAGTCACAGGGGAACGTGGGGTGGCATCGGTGTGTCTGCAGTGGACTGCAGACATGGCACCTCAGCCTCCAGTCCCAGTGCTCATGGCACAAGCAGCAGCCATGGGAGCATTTGATTTAATAACTGTCACCTCAGCACCACTGGAGAAGACACAGCTGGGTCTGCCTTCGCCCAGGCCAGTGCTGGAGCACAACCAAGTCACAGCCCGAGGCACCACAGGGATTTCTGTGCTGGGCTTCGCTCCCCACTCATCCGCTGCTGGGGTGTCCCCAAAGGGGCTCATCCAGTCAGGCAGGTTTTCCTGTATGCCACTTCTCTCTGGGTGGCTACAGCACACAAAATCCTCCACAAAGCTTGGCTGAGCCCTGAAGCTGGAGCTGGCAAGTGTGGGCAATAAAACATGCCATGAAACACGACTTACTGTGGTTTATATTGGTTCTGAATCCCTATACACCCCCATTTCATGCTCCCTCTCCCCAGAGCTGCACCAAGGGCACATCCTGTGCTGGGACCAGCACTGGAGCTCATTTAACTCCAAATGAGGGGTGTCAGCCCTTGCACCAGCAGCAGGGCCAGCTCCTGGCCCAGAGGAGCCCACGGCAGCTCTGGGCCAACAGGGACATGGCATTGTGCCACCAGAACCTCCACCTTCAGCGCAGAGGTGAGGTAAGAGCAGTGCGGAGCAGAATGCGGCCGCCCTGTGCAAAGTACAGGGTGGTGCGAGCGAGGCAGAGGCCTGAGGACACCTGCGGGGGGGCCACTGGAGCTGGTGGGGGACACAGCCATGCTCTTCGAGCAGTACCTGGTGCAGGGTGAGTGAGCTCTGTCAGCCTGGAGCAGATTTGGGAAGGGACAGAAGGAACTGGGGTGACCCCACGTTCCATGGGAGGGACGTATATTGGTAGCTCAGGAAGGGATGTGCCAGCAGATGGTGGGTTGGGGTGAGGTGGGTAGCAGGTCCCTTGCTGTCCCTGCCTACCCTGGGGCTTGGGTGATGCCCAGGCAGTGCTGGACCCTGGGGACACCCTACTGCAGCAGGTGGGTGACGTGGTGCTGAGCCTGTGGTTTCTGGGTGCAGGGTACAGACAGGGTGCTGACAGCAGCAGGGACAGGAGGAGCTGCCAGAGACGGTGCATCCCAGCAGGATGGTCCAGGACAGGCAACCTGGATGACAACTGCCCGTCCCCAGAAGGGGTTTCTCCCCTGCCACCCCCATTTGTCTCCTGGAGTGCTGAGCCCCTCCAGGATCTCCTCTAATGGGTAACGGGTTTAAATTGAAAAAGGGGAAGTTTAGATTAGATTTAGAAAAAAGTTTTTTCCTGTTATGGTGGTGAGACACTGGCACAGGTTGCCCAAGGAGGTAGTGGATGCCTCAACCCTGGCAGTGTTCAAAGACAGTTGGATATAGCCTTGAGCAATCTGCTCTGGTGGGAGGTGTCCCTGCCCAGGGCAGGAGGTTGGGACTAGATGAACTGTAAGATCCATTCCAACCCCTAAAATCCTACGATTCTATGTCCTGCCCCAGCGCCCCATCTCCCCTCCTCGAGTCCCAGCGCTCCCCCAGGGCAGTGCACTCAGTGTGCTTACGTGTC
>NW_008684370.1:21484-23803 GCF_000695815.1 Acanthisitta chloris | reverse complement strand
GATTCTTTGATTCTATGATTCTAATTCTGGGCCATTATTAGCATCATTCCTTCCAACACATACATCAAAGTGTAATTTAAAAATTTAGTGTGGTGGTGTGTGTGCATGGGTACGTTTACTTGAAAGGAAAGGGTTTTTGCCTTCATCCAAACAGAAAGGAATTATTGAGTAATATACTTTACATTTTAAACTTAATTTGTATTGGCATATGACAGATGCCTTGAAATTGTTGTCTTCATGATTATAAGTACAAAATTCCTGTCGCTTTTATAACAAAAACATGCTGACAGTACAGTGCAGATCTAAGTTTTAGTACCAGCAGTAATATGCTATCAGTGTGTACACAACCAATGCCTGAGAACTTTATGTTTTCATTTAGCTTTCTTAAAGATGGGAACACATGATAAACCTATCAGACCTACCATCCCTCAACCTCGCCTGGCAGCCTGGGTGATAGAGCCTGCTTTGCATTCAGACAGAAGACAAATTACAGTGCACAGTGCTCAGGCTTCATGCTCTCTTCTTGTAAAAGAAGTCATTCATCTCTTCACATTGATTGAGAGATACTGGGCAGTGTGCTGGAAAACAGGGGAGGAGGATGGAGTCGAAAATCATGGGGAGGGAAGACATATAAGAAGGAGAACAGCAGGAAGAATTCCACCTAAGGAACTGCCTAAGGATTTCAAAGCATCATAACAAACCCTAGGAAAAAAAGCATGATAATGTGTAAAAACAGAATACAAGGGTAAGGCACATTCTGAAAAATGCACTTCCATTATTTAACAGATTAATGTGTTTCTAGAATCAAATTAACCCAGAGTATGAAGGGGAAGAAATTACACGATGCAGATATATCAGCACATACTCTCCAGACTTAGATTTAAGTAAGAACAAGATGTTTGAATTGCTTGAAAAGTGAGTCCTTTCACTGTCAAATGAGTGAGCATATGGCACCATAACCAGCTGTCTGTAGTATAATCTGAATAATGATGAGTTAAATAAAAAATCACACAGTTCCTGTAGAAACAGAATTTGCTCATTCTGACCTGGTAAGACAATACATAAAAAATAACCATTTATTTCCACAGCATTTATTCTGTTTTATAACCTATACAGAGCTAAGCACTTTTCAGTAATGCTTTAAGCAATTTAACATAATTTGTGCTGTACTGCAAGAACAAGCACTTTAAGACTGTGAATTTTCATATAATTCAAACTGATATTTTAAGTATGACGTGCTTCGTTTCTTCCCCTAAATATTACTTCATCATGTATCTCCAGTACTCATATTTTGGCAATGATTCTATGAAATTTGGCAGCATTGGTAGATCACAAAGCTTCATTGTAAAACAATGGTGCATCCCCTCGCCACTTCTAAGGTTAAACCTTTTTCATTACTGCTATACACAATACAGCATGCCAGTTACTACCACCATCAATCAAGTTGTAAACAAGATTTGGAGATATGTAAATATCTCAAGGACACAAAAACCCTTAGAAGAAATACAAGCTGTGTTTTTCTTAGAGTATATCTGTCTTCATAGGTTGTGAAATTTCCACCTGAGATATTAAAGTTCTTTTTCTCTTTCTGTATACAACTGCTGTTTAGGAGACAGAAGAAACTCTCAGGAAATTATAAAATAATGATTATTTTAATCTTCTAGATACAAAGAAAGCAAAATGGCAAAGCATTTTATCAGGATGTTCTTTAGAAGAGCTTATGTTAGCAAACCTAAGTCAGTGTACTTGTAGGATTGCTTAAGCTGTGAATGGACATAAATGATAAAATTCAAGGAGAACCAGAAGATAAAAGGATGACAAACAGAGTGGACAAGAAGATCAGAGGAAGATAAATTGAATACTACCAGTTCTGAGGACTAGCAACAGGAAAACAGGACTATAGAGCATGTGTTAAACCCAAAGGTAAGAAGTTCTACCCTCTAAACCCAAAGGTAAAAAGTTCTACCCGCTGAAGACGACCAGCCTTCCTCCTGAAGACCCCCAGACAATCATCAGAAGCTGTTGGACTGTGGAGGAATGGCTCTGCGAAAAGGGACATGATTTCCTTGAAGCTGACAACCCAGCTTGTAGTGTGGTGTAAGGCCTACAGCAGCTGTGACTTAGCCTTGAACTGCTGATAAGGAGCGAGCTCTGCCTGGCAGAGCTGGCTCTGACCGGCTCTGAGTCTGGTGTCAACAAGCTCCCTGGAATTCCTGAGAACATCCTGGAATGTGGACAGACACCTGCTTGCTCCAATCATAAGTTTGCCCTGGACACTTGGACAAGGGCAATAAACCAATCATGTATCCGCTGCGTTCG
>NW_008684370.1:13964-21459 GCF_000695815.1 Acanthisitta chloris | reverse complement strand
ACCATACTCATATTGAGACTCATCGTTACTCCAGGTCCGGATCCCACTCCAACATTGGACCAACACCAAGTGGGAGGAGATGAAGGAGGAGAATATAATAATGATTTCCAAGAACTAATTACAATAATATATACCTATTCCTAGAAACAATGAATATGTATGAGCATTTAATGTATGGAAACTATGAAGTTTTAACCCCGGTCAAATAAGTTTGGTGGAACAATTCCCCTTGTGCCCAGTGCTGAATAAACAAATACCTGATACTCAGAGATACACAGAGACTCTGTGAGCAACTCTTTTCCACAATTTCTCAGTATCATTCTTCAGTTAAAGAATTAGCCTTCCCTCAGTTTAAAACAGCTGTCCTTGTCTATTATTAAAACAAAAAATCATTCTATTTAATGTTTACCTAAAGTTATTTCACTCTTGAACACAGTGCCCTTTAGATATTATTAGATATTTTATGAATACAAATCTCTTTCTATAATCTCTATAAATTAACTGCTTGTCAAAAAATATTAATAAGCATGAAGATTCAGTCATATTAGTAGTTTGAGAATATTAATTTTGGTGCATCTTCAAAGCATATTCCCAGATTTGTCATCTTTATCCCTTGTGCATAAGATGATTAATTTTTAATAACACTAGTATCAATAACAACAACTGAAAATCTAATTTGGATTGTGTCATTCTCTTATAAGTCTAAACTCACTCACAAATACACTTTAAAAAGGTCTTGCAATAAGACTCTCAGATTGTAATTTATTAAAGTGGAACATGAAGCAGTTTATCATATGCAACATATGTTTTTCTTGGGGAAAAAAGTCAGCAAATTATTCATAAAGTTCATAAATTCTTGAACTTATTATAGAAAATTATTTCTGAATTTGATCAGTAAATAAATAAGTAGCTTGTTTTCACTTTACAAGCTGGAATTCTATTAGCAATTACAAGTTCATTCTGGTTTAGTTTTATCTGTAAGTCATATAGTGTTGTCTCTATTACCCGATTGGGTCTTTTTGATAACTAACTCATCACCAGCTGGAAATCAAAATACTATATTTTTATACTGCATATAATTTGCAGTTCATGAAAGCATATAAGCCTTCTAAAATAGGGACAAACAATTTAAAAAGCCTTTTCAAATCTGACAAACAAAACTGATATTTCAAACAGTATGTTTGTTCATAAAACTCTTCCTTTTTCATGCAGCATTGCTTTTATAGCAGCTAAAACTTCAAAACTGGTAAACGAACATATATCACTTTCCATAAATATCAGTTACTGAGGCTTAAATTGAGCTTTTAATAATTATTTCTAGCAATAAGAAATAGGACTTGAATATTCAAGGAAAAATAATGCATAAGTACTGCAAATAGAGCCAATTGTAAAGCTGTCCACAGTAATTTTTTTAATTGGTCACCCCCAAATTAATACTTTTAATGTAATTTTATAGATAGCTGAACTGAATAGCAGATTTTAAATAGCTTGCTAAGAGTGACATGCAGATATTCTGCAATGTGCTGAGCCCTCTCTAAATTGCTAGCTTTATTTCCCCCAGGGTAGACTCTTTGGAGGATAAAAGGGAAATCCACTTTTATCTTGCTATCTTTAATTTAGGCTAGAAAACAAATTATCAGAAAAGTCAAATACATACTTATTATCAACTAAGATAAAAATAACAGTCACCAGAGATAATAAATACAAAGTGATTCCACTATGTTAATGAAGCATTTTTTAGGAAATTTGAATTTTAGTGATGAAATATAATAATTTAAAAATTACAAATAGTGCTTTACTGTAATATAACACATTGCAGAGTAGCAGGGTACACTAAATGAGGAACAAAAGCTTTGATTGAAGCATAAAACTAAAATACAATAATGAAGTTCATGCAGATTAAAGCATTCACTTCAGGTGGGCCTGACTGTGATGCAGAAAAAAGGAATGAGATTTTTAAGAAAGTTATATAAAGTCATGCTAGTGATATTTTCTTTGTTCTATATGTATTTTTAGTGTAAACCCTACAGATATAATCATATAAATTCTAATTAATTTTATTTTTAAATGATTCATGCTCTCTTTTATTTTCATGACAAGCAAAGTAGTTTTGAAACAGTCTTTGGCTTATGATGAGGAGAAAATACTGCTATTTATTTCACTAAGGAAGGACATCTTACATGTAGCTTGAGAGTTTCAGAGATGTTGAAAGTTAATGAATCTGCAGATCAATAGGATTAGAAATGTGAGCCACAATCATTGTGATCTGTAGAGCAGTAAACTCTAAGGCTGTTTCTGAAACTGCTAATAATCAAATTCTTCCTGTCCTTGCATTACCTGAAAACAGCAGAGCAGGAAATGGAGTGAGTTGTGTAAACAAGACAAGTTTCAGAGCACTTTCATGAAAAATGATGGGTAAGGAAGAATGTTCTGTATGTCACACTCCAAACAAGAACAAGATGCTGGATGAAACAATTTTCCTTAAGAACACTCTGAATGTTGGGTCACCCTGTTCCACAGATTAATTTTTTTCCGCACAGTAAAATCTGAGTTAGCACTGAAAGTCCAGCAGAGTCCTTACACATTTACTCTTGACTGCAAAAACAAATCTAAAGGCTGAAATGTGAAGCCTAGGATAGTTGCCTAGCTCTAATGATGTATGCTGGATGAAACAATTTTCCTTAAGAACACTCTGAATGTTGGGTCACCCTGTTCCACAGATTAATTTTTTTCCGCACAGTAAAATCTGAGTTAGCACTGAAAGTCCAGCAGAGTCCTTACACATTTACTCTTGACTGCAAAAACAAATCTAAAGGCTGAAATGTGAAGCCTAGGATAGTTGCCTAGCTCTAATGATGTACTAAGAATACATTGTCACACTCTTCTTTCTTAAATACATTTGTGTAAAGAATACAATGGATTCTACAGTAATTGCAAATACATTTCTAATAGCAGTTTTATAATGTATACAACACTTTCAAAAGATATTAAAATCATGGGAAAATGTTTTGACACTGTTAATGAAAATTTTACTGCAAAATTGCCACGGACATTCTTGGTTGCAGTACTTTCCTACTCACCTAATTAAATGTGATTTTTGAAAATCTGTCTTTATCAATTTCAAATTACAAGGTCATTTCAGATGTCAGAATATTAATTATACAAGATTTGTATGCAAACTGAACCTTTTTGGGTATCAGCTACAGTGCCTGAACATAGCTCCAGAAAGTCTTCAATGAAAAGCTAAAAAGACCTTGCATAGGACATATTCTAGTTCTAATATAATTGCCTACTACAGGTCCAAGCATGGAACAGAGACAGCAACAAAAATCTTCAAATTTCACATAGCTGTATGACAGTCAGGAACTTTTTCTACAGGTAGATTGCACCAACTATAGAGTTTGCATCTTTGAGCATCAAAATGTTGAAGTACTTAGCAGAAAAGGATTAAGATTCTTGATAAAATTCAATTAGTTCTGTTGAGCACATTTTCAATGTGCACATGTATGCACACATGGTTACATCATTTTGTAGACCCATGCCAGTAGTTTAGGACACATTTCAAAAGCAGAAGCATGAGCTGCTATTTTTATGCTGCAAAACATAGCTATCAATTCAAACTAGAATTCCACTTACCAAATGATAGGTGGATATGATGCTGTGATATTTTTATATTTCTGGGCACTAACATGAGATTTGACTGTAATCTTGTTGCTAATATTTGTAGGATTCCTGAAAAGATCACGCACTGCATTTAAAAAGACCTGTCCTATTTGACTTTTGTTAAGATCATAAATATTATAAAATCTCTTTAAAATGAAATAGGAATATATAACTAACAAAAAGAGACCTACTTTTCTTATAAAGATTTAAAACTAATTTATTATTCCAGTCATATAATTCCTCAGTGACCTTTCTTCAACATGCATCAAGATTTGCAGTATTCCATCTCTTTGTGCTATCTCAAGATTTCACCATGTATCTACCAAATAACTGTGAGTCACTAACAGTATGAGCACTGTTTACTCACACCATGATCTTTAAGACATTCATATATTAAATGGCTCTTCCCTCCCACTTGTGTTTTCTCTTCTCCTTCAGCTAAGTTCTTAATAAAAGGCAATAGTGAATGTGCAATCAAACTAAAAGCAACAAGGAAAAGCAGTTATAAAATCTATGGAGAACATGAATTGCAAAGACAATAAGTATAAATGTGAGAGCTGCAAAAAAGCAAGAGAGTCAGACTTTGGGCAACACATTCCTTTGAAGGAAAATCATGGGAACATGGGATCTGAAGGTTTCTTTTCAAAATTCTATTCAGTTTTATTATGATGTCAGTGAAACCACAGTAGGCTTAATTAATTACAGAAAAAATAATTTACTCTGAAGCTCCATAGAAATCTACCAACTTACAGAGTCAAGTATAAGAATCAGTTTTCAAATAACTGACATCAATCTGCTGAAAAAAGATATGACTAAAAAAATGACTAGCAGGAACAGAAAGTGTTTTGGGAAGTCTGATCAGTAAGAAGGATAAAAATTAAATAAGTGTAAGAAGTAGATGAAGCATTTTCCAGCATCATTACAGCTTGCTTCTTTCTGAGGCCTTATCTACTTGGAAAAGATTCACAATCTTTAGGGTCCTCTAGAGAGCATTTTTGTTGTTATAGACTAAAGCAAGATACTTCCTACACAAATACACAAACATCACAAACACTGCTATTCTACACCACTATTTGACTTGTTTTTATTGATAAATGTTTGTTTACTGAAGAACTTTCAGTCATTGTATATCACTAGTCACAGCATCTAATCTCACTTGGATTTGTTGGACAAGATCAAATGATAAACACGCAGAAATTCTGCAAAATCACTTCTCAGGATCAGCCAAGTTATGCATACACTTGGTATCATGGGTGATGAACTCAGAGAAACTAAGAGTATCTTTTATTGCCATGGCAACTGATCTAGTTTCATATTTTTTCCAGTTTACAATACAACCTTGACAGTGACCAGCATCTCTCAAAAGTCTCATATTTCCTCTCTTCATTGATAAAATCGGGATTTTTTTAATAGCTCTGTGTTAGTATTTATGTGAATTATCCAATCTCAGACAAACTGCTTTGTCTTAGGGATATAAATGGGGGGTGGGGGGAAGGCACTGCAGTCATTCAGTGAACAAGCCAAATTACAGTGTCTTTGATGGGACTTAATAACCTAAAATGGACTGGCAGCTTGCTGGTTAACTATCTATTCCCTTCTAAAGAGGTGATCAATATTAAATATTTGGTACTGCCTTACCAAAACCTTCTCCATTCCAAAGTAAACTCAAAGCAGACATACTTTGACACTAATAAAGTAATTTAATACCCATTAAATTGGGCAATAAGTTGGTTGCCTTCAGCAATCCACACCAGAGATTTGTGCATCTCCAGCTTGTTATTTCCTGCTGCAAATTACTATACGTGTAAGTTCTGTGCATTGCTTGTAAGTGCAAACAAGGCTTTAAACCTTCTTTTTTCAGCTTCATGGTTCCTTTTTGCCAATTTATGCAGATAAACCAGCTCTAAGCCACTGACTGTGAGATTCAATAAAGTTCTTTCTTTGGAAAGTTATCAGCCTTTAAAATCTTCATGATTTAAAAACCATCACTAATAATTGTTCCTGTTAGACCTCTAGATTATCACTTTTATATGATGGGATTTGCTGTCTTCAGTGAAGGGTGATAATAACCTGGGACTTCAGACATGCAAAGATTTAATTGACAGCCAACCCCAGACACAAAGGGCTATCTGGAGTTTGCTTATATTGTAGCAGCAGCAGACAGTAATTATAATTGGAGCTCAGATCAAGTTTTATACATGAGACAGAATTTACAATCAGCACTAAGAACCAATCTCAGCTCAGACCATACAATTCAGGCAGGCCTCTTTCTAAATAACTATATTTTTTCTCTGTCTCCCACTTTCACAAACACTATATTTTGGTGATGTCTGGAACACATCCCGATTTTTTCCTTCTCCTGTTATACATTCATGACTCATTAAATCAGATTTCCAAAGTTATTCATGCTTACAATTATACAGATAAGTAGATTTGTCTGAAACACAAATCATTTTTCTGACTACCATCAGAACCAATGTCAGCTAGTCATCTTCTTATCTAGTGTTGTTTACAATATTATTAGGTGCTTATTTACAGAATTAAAACATTGAAATGCAATTGAAAATTTGTCTCATGTTTAGAGGCGTGGGAGAAAAAGGGGAGGCTGAAGTAGGTTTTATGATTTGTTACTCCACCTGGAATACTGCATCCAGCTTCTGGGTCCTCAGCATAGGAAGAACACTGACCTGTTGGAATGAGTCCAGAGGAGGGCCACCAAGTTGATTAGAGGAATGGAGCACCTCTCCTGTGAGGAAAGGCTGAGAGAACTGGATTTGTTCAGTCAGGAAGAGGGAAGGCTTCAGCCTAACTAACCTAACTGTAGCCTTTCAGTACCAGAAGGAAACCTACAAGGAAGACGGTGAAAGCCTATTTACAAGAGCATGCAGTGATAGAACAAGGGGGAATGACTTCAGACTATGTTTAGATAAGATATTAGAAAGAAATTCTTTATTGTAAGAGTGGGAGGCACTGGAACATGTTGCCCAGAGAAGTTGTAGATGCCCCATCCCTAGAATTATTTAAGACCAGGTTGGACGGAGCTCTGAGCAACCTGGTGTAGTGAAAAGTGTCCCTGCCCATGACAAAGGGTAGGAACTAGACTTATCTTTAAGGTCCCTTCTATGATTTTAAATATAAAAATAATAGATACTTTAACACCTATCCACTTAGAAGCATTAGTAAATCACTCCCCAAAGCAAGAAAATCCTCTGAAAATAGTATAGCCTGTTGATGGCACCAAGAATTTACTTTTTCTTATTTCTATTTTCTTCCCCATGTAGGTGTGTTGAACTGTGGCTGCGGATGATAAGAACATTCATACACTTAAAAGAAAACCTTGAGAAATATCTTAAGTTGGTAGAAGTGCTATGCAAGTATTAATTAGCTTCCTGCACTATTTAGAAGTATGATTATTTTCACACACCAGAAAAGCATGTGTTTATTTTTCACAATGCAACATAGTCACACAGACATATTTGTGACTCCTAATGCCATCAATAGACTACATTATTTTCAGTGTTCTAAAACCATACTGCTTTAATTAGTACTGTCTAGTGATTAGTACTGGTTAATATTTGTACTAGCTTTCACTGCTTGCTGAAATACTTGTCCTTTCCCTCCCATAGGTAGATTTTTTCACTTACTGGTACCAAAGACCTTGTAGCTTGACCTAATAAAGCATCAACAGGAGGGACATATAAAATACATATATAATCATGTCTCTTGAGTGTGCCTTCAATAGCTCTCTTCTGGGTCTTTAAAAGAAATTTCCTTCTCCAAAAGTGTTTCTTTTAGAAGAAGTGTTACTAATTTTTGCAATCCCTTTTCCTTT
>NW_008684370.1:0-13943 GCF_000695815.1 Acanthisitta chloris | reverse complement strand
TAGGGAAAGTCCTCTATATTTAACTGGATTTTCTGTAATATTCAGAAACTGGGTATAGTTTGCTTCTGACTAAGACTCAGGCAACAATATGACTACTGTACTTAGTGAAAAAGGAAACAAATCACATACACACAGAATTACAGACAATAGAGTTCCATTAAGTCAGTTTACTTCTTTCTATGTCCGTGAAGATTTATTTTCTATGGTACATATTTGCCCTCATTCTTTGTTCTTTCTTGGTTTGAAATATCAATAAGAGTAAAGAAAATTTATTGGAAAATTTGTCGTTCTCTTTCCTACTTCACACAGACATCTGCTTTAGTGCTTGGAAAAAAATAAAGTAAAAGACATAAAGTTCTTTTGCTCTATTTTTTCAGAAAATTCTAGATCTATATTCTGTGGCTAACATCCTCAGTTTAGGAAAAGATTTATGTTGTACAACACTTATCAAAACCTCATTCGTTCATTTTTCAGTGGATAGACATTTCTCATCTCTAATAGGCTCAAAAGCTGTAGTTATTCCAGCAAGACTCATGTCCCTATATATCCATTCCTAAACTCATATTATCATGCCTTTGATCTTTTATTTGCTTGCACATAGTATCAGCTTTCTGCCTGCACCTGTTTTTCTTTGGGACATCAATTTATCTCCAGTATTTCTGTTTCCACTGTTGTATAAAATGTGTTGGTGGATTGGCATATTGGCATTTATAACATCACTGACATTACTGAAAATTAATCATAGAATGCCACCACTACTTTAACTATTCTCATTTGTCTAACATTCAAATTATTTGAAAGGAATAAACAAAACTTTAAACATGATGAAGAAAGAATAAAACTCAAAGAGTTAATGGACAATTCTGATTGAATCTCTTCTTGTACAAAAGGAATGTGAATTCAGCCATGTTTCTGTGTACATAGTGGAAGAGAGAAGATGAGATAAGAAAGAATTTGAGTCATGTATTAAACAGCAGAAAGAGGCTTATAAATGCCTATTTTTTTCTTTCATTTTCCTTTTTTTCCACTTGCTACAACACCACCTCCTTTCTTTGTTTCTGTTCACAAATTTTGCACATCTACATTCTTTGCTTATCTGTTGACTTATAAACATTCTGGATTTAACAATCCAAAACATGAGGGCTGATAAAAAATACAACCCATTCCAATCCTTTTGTTTCCATTTCTTGTGTTTATCATTATTTTGTAGGATTGACCTGGGAGGATGCCTGAAGATAAATGCTGAAGATACACAAAAATCACATTATATTCTGAGTTACTTTGAATTTGCTCTGTGTTCTCCTCATGGATTTGTATTTGAGCTTACAGTAGAGCTATGATCATGAGAAGAAAGATTTCAAATCACATTGAATGCACCCTTTTCACAAGAGATACAAATTTAACCATCCTGTCTTGTGGTCATATATGCAAAAGAAAACAAAAAAAAGCCCCACAAACAACAAATGGCCAGAAAAACTCAAGCCCTGACATGCTAAAAATCTGATTAACCTACATAAAAGCAAATGCAACCAGACATCATTGTTACTGATATGTGAGAGTTTCAGGCTTGCAGAAATGCCAGCAGGGACTCTAGTCTTTTATTTTTTTAGGTAATAGATAACGTGAATTGCTGTTAGTTGGGTCCCATTTATTTGTCATGCAACATTTAATAACTCAACTTTGCTTTTGCTGAGCACATTTGAATTTGAGTTACAGAAAAAAGTCCATGACCCCTTTCTATCTGATGATACTTGCAGCTATGATAGTTTATGTGTTTTTGAAATCCCAGTAACACTACCTAAGAAATCTGACCATGACTATAACAGTTCTTAATGACCAATTCACACAATGATAACAATGGATAACTTGATGAAAAATGTAGGCATGACACCCAAAGGGAAGATTCACATAAAGAAGAGCCCAGCAGATGTAAAACACAGGAAGGTATTTTCTCTCTTTTGGTTGACTTCCCTCTTACTTTCACCTAATTCAATGGAATTTTAGACCAACACAACTTTCTGAAACAAATTAATTCTACTCCAGGAACAAGCTTCCATAAAAAGTGCATTTTGTACAGAAAGGGGGGACTTTCTATATGTCACAGCCTTATGTCCCTTAGGAAACAATGTATATTCCATTCATCTTGGAATGTAAGAAAAAGCAATACACAGTGGATTGACAGATGTTTACTGCATACCTTTGTTCTCAATGAAATTTTATCACTCATGCTAAAAACTCCCCCATCCTTGAGCTAGTGAAAAGAAGAGGTAAAGTAGACACAACTAAAAAGAAATGCTGTAAACTAGAAACAAGTCAAAATTATGTCTCTAATCAAATATTTCCTCTGGGCACCAGGCAGCTATTAAGTGGTTTGGGGCAAGCTTAAGACACCTCATGAAAGCCCTTTATGTCCAGAAGTGCAAATGAGGTTAATGGACTCATTTTCTCTCTGTGATCCACTTTCTCTGTTCTACTTTTTTGTTTTACGCAGATAATTAGAAACAACAAAGAAACATAATTCTCTAGAGCTTAGTAGGGAAAAGAAGTTCATTTCTTTCCAAAACACAAATTCAAGGCAAGAAAAAGAAGGAAAACAAAACTAGTAGGGAGAAAAGAATAATTATACAGAAGGGTAATAGGCAATTAGGAACCATCCTCCCACATACACCAGTACACATTCACACAATCTATAGAAATGCCTGATCTTAACACAGCTTCCTCTAATTCTTTAGGCTTGAATAAAACATCATTTCTGTCTGTCCCTTGGGAGGAACTCAGCAGGGCTGGGAGATGGCACTGGAGAGACACAAAGCAAGGGGGGAAAAAAAGACTATAACAGTACTGAACATAATATTCTCTGACAGAGAAATCAAAGATATTCTTATGATTTACTTACGATTTTTCAATACTAGGAAAGTTAATTCTATGGGCAGAAGTCACAAAATATTCTGATTTCTACATCCCCTTTACTCAAATATTGCTATACATGTTGTAAAAATCTTGGTTTGCTGGTCAATGACAAACATTTGTATTCAAAGAAATGACTAAACTAAGAAATAACCAGAACACATTTAGAAAACAGTTTTAAGGGAAACTGAGAGAATGACCATCAGGTATGCCTTCTTTAAAAGGCTAAGTTTCTCAAAATAGTAGCTGGAGGCTGCTATCAGGTAGGCTCGTTAACAAACCAACCCCAATATACTACTCAAAGTCCAAACAAACTATTCTTTTATTGACACCTCCAGTCATTGAATATCGTGATCAACTGGCCATTATATTACCTGTATGCATGCACAGAGGGAAGGAGCACTTTGACCCACAGGCTTGTTTCTGCCTGTGCCAAAATTTCTAATACTAGGAATAAACACACAACCATCCTAAGCCTCTGCACTTCCGCTATGTAGTTATAATGGACTGAGTCATAATCAAGTTCTAATCAAAATACCATGAGTAAAATTAAGGACTTCACTGTCATCACTGCAAACCTATCTGTGTATAAGTCAGTTGTGATTTGTCTGGAATGTTTTATTGTTGCATTAGGCATAGTAATGTTCTACATACCCACTCAATCTTTAATCCATTCCCAACTTCGAAAGATTGCATATTTCATTATGAAACTAATATTATAG
This sequence comes from Acanthisitta chloris, assembly GCF_000695815.1. NCBI lineage: Eukaryota > Metazoa > Chordata > Aves > Passeriformes > Acanthisittidae > Acanthisitta > Acanthisitta chloris. The sequence goes on along the minus strand of NW_008684370.1, from coordinate 10,314 downwards.
GATATTGTCAGTGAAAAGTTATGGCAACAATACATGAAAATGGTATTTTTTCTGAAAAATAGACATAGTCTCAAAAATTCAGATTCAAATGTGTTGCTTCTCTTACTGTAAGATTTACAGTTATTTTCACAGAAAAAATCTATCTTGTGTCTCTCACACTACTTTGAGGCATATGCATGTTTTAGCTGAGGTAGAGTCAATTTTTTTTCACAGAGGCTAGTATGGGGCTAAGTTTTGGATTTGTGCCCAACACAGGGCTGATAGTACAGAGATGCTGTTGTTATTGCTGTGCAGAACTTACACAGAGCCAAGGCCTTTTCTACTTCCCATACTGCTACACTGTCAAGGAAGTTGGGGGTGCATGGGAGGTTGGGAGGAGACACAACCAGAACAGGTGACCCAAACTGACCAAAGGGATATTCCATACCGTATGTCATCATGCTCAGGATATAAAGTGGGAGGAAGAAGGAGGGAGGGAGTATGCTTGGACTGATTGTGTTTGCCTTCCCAAGGAATCGTTACGCGTGATAGGCCCTGCTCTCCTGTAGGTGGCTGAACACCTCCTGCCCATGGGAAGTAGTGAATTAATTCCTTGTTTGGCTGTGCTTGTGTGTGCGGCTTCTGCTTTCCCTATTAAATTATCTTTATCTCAACCCATGAGTTTTTCTAGCTTTTAACATTCTGATTCTTTCCCCCATCCTGTTGGTGGGGGAGTGAGCAAGCACCTATGTGGAGCTTGGTTGATGGGTGGGGTTAGATCACAAGACAGTACCCATTTTATTGTAATTATTTTTCTCTTTAAATTTTCCAGCCTATTTTTGAGAAATTATTTACTGCAGTGCTGAACTGAAACCTTTAAATCTTTTCTTCAGCAAATACAACGACATTGCCTATAGTATATATTTGTTATATTGACTCCAGGAGACAGGAGTTTAAAGAGGCACACTTATTTTGGAATCAGGGAAAGGGAAGGTTTGGAGCAGAAAACATTTGCATGCATATAGTATCTTCTTCAAAGTTGAAATAGGAATATTAAAATCAGAAAAGTGTTCAGAATCTTCTAGAAATGCTCTACAACCTCTCAAAACAGAAATTCAATGGACTGAGCTTTCCCAGTATTTTGAAATATCAAGAAATATAGAAGTGGAATTGGGTGAATACCATAACACTTCTATATTTAAAACTTGTCATTTCAGTTCTGCATCCATGATATACATTTACATTTTCATAATACAAACCTTAAATACCTGTAGCTTCCTGCTCTCTATTGTGTTCTCTAGTAAAGAAGTCAACTAGATTCATTCTCACATTGAAAATAGACCATCACCAAAGAATGAAAAATTCTTTCTGCTATCCATCTGGCAGTGATCAGAAAGCCATACTGTCCCCTGAAATCAAGAGGCAGTTGTCCATTTCTTAACCAATTATACATATTGGCAGAAAAGAAATATTTACACGTTCTTATCTGAACTTGCTCCTAATGAAACTAATCAAAAAACTCTTCTTTGATGACCACCTGGACCAAATGTTTGAGATTCCCCATTATTCTCACCTCTACATCCTCTTCTCGCAAATGTATTTATTAAGAGCCATACTGTGAGTGCTTATAAAGAAAAATAAGGAGGAACAGATACATATGCAGGGAATAGAACAAAAATACCTTTGCCTTCTAAGATGCAGATCATTACTATAAAGATTAGATTTTTAACATGCATCAAAAAAAGCCTAGCTTTAGGTTGCAAGCAATCTCTAATTTACATATATCTATATCTAAAAATAACTAACATATATGTATATAGCAATATTCATGTGGGAACATGCCTAAATAAATGGGTTCTATAAATAAAGCTCCCTCAGATTCACAGCTTCAGACAGTTAAAGAGCAGTAAGTATAGTGTTGCAAATGCAGACTTCTTATTTTGAAATAAAACTGGACATGAAGGTTAGGGCATCATTATTTGTTTGATATACCTTTCGGATGACAAAAGATTATAAGGCAAAACAAACACCCCATAGCTTATGTAACAGGGCCAAGTATAGTTTATGTAACAGGACTATGTATTTGAGTGAACACATGTGGGAGTGAGACTTCAGGGAAATCATGATTGAATCCCACTACAACGATATCTACATGCACACTTCTTTTTTTTATGGAACGATAGTGGAACAATAAAGTACAAGTCAACAATCACAAATCAAGCAGATTTCACAGTCCAACTGAAATGACAACAAATCAACCCATATTTTGACTGAGAAATGGCATAAAAATTACCTGGAGAAACTAGACAATCACTGCCTCACAACCAAAGACTCAGAGGTAAAAGATATTTCAAAAGAAATCAATCAATCAATCTCTCTCCAGAAATGCAATAATGACATGAGAATTTTACCTATCAAAATTAACAGAATTTAACACTGGATGTATTATGTATGGCATTTCTTTTCATTTTCTCCTATGTGTGCTTAATAATGTCATTTAATGAGAATGTCCCAGACTGTTCTGACAAATTAAAGGCACTATGTTTTGACAAAACATTAATTTTCACACTTGTCATGTGGCAACTGGTATGCTAGAACCCTTATTTGAGGCTGTATGCTTAAGAATGCAGTATTAGCTGAATTAAGGATATTGGAAAACTAGCATATTGCAGTAACAGGAAGCTTACCTCTCGTCACAGGCCAACTTCAATTTGGTAACAATGAAATGAAAATAACTTTGAAAGGATTTTTTCTCTTTCTACTTTGGGTACTTCATATACGGCTAACTTTTCCATCCCCTGGGTAATGTTATGACTATAGTATCAAATTTATATTTTATTTTCAGTAGATGTGCACCTTGTAAATTAAAACAAAAAAAATTCTAAGTTGTAAAATTTGTGCTCTCTGTCTGAAGTATTTATGTGCAACCTCACACATGTGGGACACCTGAAAAATGCAACATTTTTTTAATCCCAGGATTTGAACTTGCTGACAATTTTGCTTGAATAAATATTGCAGGTCATTGCTTAATTAGATGTTTTATAAGAAGTTGGCTAATAATACAAAAAGTAATACTTACATTTGAGTTAAAAAAACCCTTACCAATCTTTGCCTATAAGACAGCAGTGTATCAAAATAGTTTTGATATGCTAATGTACTTTTTAATATAGGAATTTAAATATCAATTTAAGAAATCCAAGAGTTTTGAATGGTGCTTTCTGATTTTCATAAATGCTAACATAGAAGATTAAGAAGAATAAACATTTAAGGTACAATTTTCAAGAACTCTTTTTAGTATATGGACAGTCAACAGACAGAAATATTGAACAATCTAAGGCTTCAACTTATGAGAGCTTCTTAATTACCCACAAACATGACAGATCTTAAATAGCTGAAAAAGGTTAAGAGCTGTACTGAACAATGATTTATGGTTTTTTGCCTTCAGGATTCCAGAACTGAAAAGCTAAATTTATTTCTCTTTTCAGTGCTTTTAATTAAAATACTACAGTTCTCCGGTCTCTGAAATGTTCAGAGAAGATCTGAGAAATCATTCCAGGTTAGATTGACTCTTGTACAGAACTTATCAGGGTTTCTTTGCTAGGGATGAGGAGGTGTAAACAGATTCTTAAAAGTGAAATTAAATTTAGTATTTTAGTCTTTGATGAGCAGCACCTACACATTTAATCCATAATAAGTTCCACATGAATGAATTAAGAGATAGATTAAAAGACAACAGCACTTTAAACACATATTTGATTTTTTTTTTTTACCTCCAAAGAAATACTTCTCTCCAGTCTTAACTTGTAGAGGGCTGTTTGTTCGAACAGCTGAAGCTTCATCGCCATCAATGGTGAGGACAGCAAAATTTTCCTTAGCTAGGAACCGAACTTCGTGCCACTGTCCATCATTGAGACCAGAGCCTATAAAGAACAAAAAAAAGCATTGTGACATTTTACTTAGTCCAATATTTATTATCTCTAAGTGTTTGTCTCTCTCCCAGGCTTATTACAAGGTTTAATTGTAAAAGGATATTGCAGAAATAAAATAATTTTTATGCGATATCAAGGCATTGTTATTAAAATACCTATTACCAAAAACTCCACATTATATCAGAAATACAAGTCTTAGAACTACTGAAATGTTCATGCTCTCAGGCATAATTGTATCTAACTACAGATGTTATCACTTACTTTGCACACTAAAAGGCCAAATTCTATGTTTTACTAACAAAGAATATGTCTTAATTGTTTCTATGATCAAGTTTAGAGGGAAAAGGTGCTGATTCATATATTTAACTATATTAAGTAACAAGCCCAAAGGGCACATTATGTCCATATTAGATATACAAAAAGTTAGATATTTTCAAGACATGGAAAAGGAAAAAATAGGAGGGGAAAAGGCTCACATGGACAGTGAGTTCACAGCTGATCCTGTCACTGGGCTATTCACAAAACTTTATCACAGAGGCATTGCAAAACCAGCATATGTCTGTCAAAACCCACAATCTTAGGGGAGAGCACCATCCTCCCAATATTGACAGCAGTGAAGTAGATTCATTTGTTCATTCATTCAGATATTTTAAAACCGCAGAATTTATACACATATTGCCTTCAGCAGCTGGCAGATAGTCAGTTTTCCTGGCATCTTAAGAACTGCAAAAGGGTACTAGTTTCTTCTCATCATTACCATGCAGACAGGTTATGTTGAGTCAGCAAGTCAGCAGCAAATGCTCTAGTTTGCTAATTCCAATATCAGTTGAAGCATAACAGATGAAAAACTTCTAAATTATTCAAAAGAATGTTACCTTCTATGAACAAGCTGTAATAGTCATGATAAACAGATATACCTAAACATTTAATGTATAACTTTTTGCCAATGTTTTCACACTTTTGTTCAAGACACAGGATCAAGTCCTGAAATAACACGGAGTGTTACAATTCAGAATATTCTTGGAATATTCATTAGCATGACTAAAAGTGGCAGAAGTATCTTAAAAATGTTAAGAAATGCTTCTACCAAAGTTTGTTCAATCTAGGATAAGAATAAATGGAAGACCTAATATACTAAACATGAGAAAAGTTTTCTTTCTGTCTTTTTTTTAAATTTTCATTACATTTGAAAAAAAGAAGCAGAAAACCACATAATTATAAACAGATAAAATTAAATTCTACTGATAAAAAACTAATAAAGCAAAACAAGACAGTTTTTTATAGGCTTTCAAACCAAAATTGTTACAGTGTGTATTACTACAACTGAAGTTTATCAGAACATACTTCAAATCCCAATTTTCCAGCCTGAGATGACCTAACATTAAAAAATCTATTTTATTTTTTTATTGAGGTACTCAGCATTGCCTTGCACTGAGTAACAACTATTGGAGACTCCTGGATGAAATTAAAAATTGTCTATTAAAACAGAAGGGACAACAGCAGTGCCATGAGCTGTTCATCATAGAGGGAGCTATGTCTAAAACACTCTCTGGAAAGGAGGATATTGCAGAAACCAAGACAACACAATATGATATAAGAAGGTGTCAGCCTACCTTGCACCACCATTTGTATTACATAAAAAGTAAAGCTTTTGCACATTAGCAAACAGTGACTAGAGAAATGACATCACATCTCCAGGGATTCTTCCAAACATGTCCACCTCTCATAGGCATCTGAAACATTACTGGTTTTCTTTTACCTCTGTCCTGAAATTGCAGCTGTATGTGATGTATTTATGTGGCAAATGTCTCTCTCTTAAAGGTTTCACAGCAGCAATTTTCAAAGACACTGCTACTCCTGTATCGATAAATTTTTGGAGATCCTTCACCAATTAGACAAAACCTTCCGGGCAGCTCAAACAGAATTAGATATAAACATACACAGAAAACTTTAGCTGGTGTAGGTGCCCAGGTGCTGGTGGGGGCTGTAGGTGTGTGGGTGAGGTGAGGCAAGGCTGCTCTGCCCTGTGGCAGGCACAGCTGACCCCAGCAGCTCCAGATTGAGGCACAGCTGAGCCCAGCAGTCCCAGGCAGAAAGGGATGAGGCAGAAATGGCTCTGCCAGCCCTGAGGGAGAGCATGAAGTGGAGCAGGAGATGCTCCAGCCACCGAATTTCCCTGGAGAGCCCCCGCTGGAGTAGAGGAACAGCATGAGAACGTAGGAGTAGCAGGGTCTTGATCTTATCCTTGCATGCTGATCTTACCCCTGTATCTCCTCTGTGCTGCTCAGGAGCAGTATGTAGAGGAGTTGCAACCTAGGAATTGAAGTTGAGCTTGGGAGAAGGAGTAAGAAAGGTGGTGTTTCAATGATTGCCTTTGCGTCTCACTGCGTAGATCTATTTTAATTGGCAATACATTAAATTATTTTTCTCCAAGCTGAGTCTGTTTTGTTTGCAGGTGTAATTTGTACATGATCTCCCTGTCTTTATCTCACTTTATGAACTCCTCATTCTTATTTCCTTCCCTTGCCCTGTTAAGGAGGGGGAGAGAAAGAGTGGCTGGTTGCGTGTCTGGCTGCTGACCAAGGTCAACCTGCCATGACAACTGATGGAGCTAAAGACAGATGATTATGCCATGAAATTATAAATTTAGTGTATTCCATATAACAACCCTTAGTTCTCCATCCTCACCTCTTGAAGACAATCTTATAAACAAATGAACTGACGGTATTCATGAGAAAAATGTTTTAAATTGAATGTCCCATGAGATGCAAAATACTTCAGTTATTTTAACCTGTATTTTTTTTTACTTCATACTTTAGTCTTCTCTGTACACATTAAATAAATTAATCTTGCACTACCTGTGTTGCTCTTGTGTGAAATATTTTAAATAACACTAGCACAGGAACTGGAACCATGTATGCAGGCTAAAGAGACAATCTCATGCATCAGTTATTTACTGCTGCACACTTCACTCCCTGACTAATCTTTATTGGAGTTCCATTTCATGTTTTTTTTTAGGAAGCATGAGATGTTAAAAAAAAATCAAAAATAAAAAGAGAAAATAGCTTAGCTTCTCCCTGAACAAGTAGGCTAAGTGCTTTTAAAAAGAAATAACTTCCTGCATTTTCACTACAAGAAATTCATGAAATGGAGTCCTTCCATAATTTTTTTTCTTTTCCCATGTATTTGTCCAACTCAATACAGATTTTTGCACATCTTGGAAAGTCCTGAAACATTCTATCTTAAATCACAGAAACAGGTGATTTTATCTGCTGAATAAATGGGAAAGTTGTTAATCTATGCTTGGCTATGCAGTACTTCTAGGAAGGGTCTGTACTGTGCTCTCCCTCTGTGCAGTGAAGGGGAAACACCCCAAGCTTACTAGCACCATGCTGAGAGATTGAACTCCAGGAAAGAAGGAGGTGGAGGACAGGTGGAACAGGAGAAGAGGTATTTATGCTGAGCAGACCAAGAGATGAGAGCACAGGGAGAGCTGTAGGTTCCCAGCAGGAACTGATTCCATGTATTATCTGTATGCGCACATCATTTAGCAAAATATACTAAGGGGACACATCGCTGTCTGTAAGCTGCTTGCTAGAGGCATGATTGAAGAAACATTGGTATATTGACTGTATTAAAAATATTTGCCCCTATAAATTGGCATTTTTCTTCTCAGTTCCTGAAAGATCACAGTTTCTGCTTTATGAACTCTTTAGTGTATTGATACAAAATAATCACAAGGTAAGCTTATCTTCTTCTTAGCTCAATGTATTAACCACCCTTATGGAGCTTTGCAATATGACAGTAAGTTTCCCAACTGCTCTGGCTCAAAGTTATCATAAAAATTCATGTACAATTTTACATTTGCTTAAGAAACTTTTTACTGCTACCTTCTTTTCTGTGGGGTATACTGATGAATGCTAATGAGGATTGGTTACTAGCACTCAGCAAGTACTCACTATTGTCTTTACAGATTTGTCCTCCCCAGTGGTGCAACTAAGAGCACCTTTTATCTCTGCCACTGGTTTTATCTGATTTTTATTTATGTTTTAGCAGTGGCAGTGTCAACCCTACTTTTTTTAATGAGACAATGATTTGTTTCAAGGGATTTAAATTGTTTTTGGGATATATGATATATTCTCCCATAGTGGATAAGTTTGTATAGCTGCATTAGCTGTTTTTATTACAATATTTTATTACATGCCTCATGTATATTGAAGGACTATTTTTGCTTGGACTTAAATTCTAGCTTAACTGAGATCTCTCTGTAAACAAAGATGCAAAATTAAGAGTAGAACATGGCTCTTTAGAATAAACAAATTTTCAGCTGGAAAGTTTAGAATGGGCAACATCCCAAATGCACAATGATAATTTCTCACTGCAGTATAATTTCCCTTATCTGAGCTGATATGTATATGTATTTGCATTCTTTTATTTCTTACTCTAACATTTTGGTACACTAGTTGAGAGGGAAAAAAAAAAGAAACACACACTTCTGCCAGCAAAAATTCCCTACTGAGTTCTGGAAAAGATAGTTTCATGTGCAAATTAAGTATGTTAATGAAATGCATTCTCCCTGTCTAGGATTTCTATTTAAATGACATTATTTTAAAAGTAGTACTCTTGAGTTAGGCACTTTGATTGAACAAGAAGAAACAGATGTTTTGCTTATTACAGACATGGAAGAAGAAATAGATTAACGAATACCAAAAAAGGTACAAGAGTTTAATACATAATGGAGATTTTAGAAAGATAACATCTGGGTGAGGTTTGCCTTGAGGCAGCAAAAAATCTCAAATTCTTCTACAGTAAATCTTGTGCAATTGAATCTTCCTGTAAAAGGTACTGACCTATGCAGTGTCTATTTATGTCATATATTATACAGTGTGTTGATATACATGGATGAAACTCTTCTGAAGTTAACTGCATAACATCTACTACACCAAAACAGAACCTTGTGACTGTAACCCAAAATTCAGTTAAAATGTTTAAGAATAAAACAAGGGAAGAATAGTATCATTAGCACACCATGAAACACTGGAACAATGTAAGGCTATTCAGCTGCATACAGGTCTTTAGTTCCTACTGCTGCAGCAAATATTTTGCATTATAATTTCTTGCAAATTCTTATAAGGAGATTAAACCCTCAACACTCAGGCTGAAGGCACAGGGACAGGTTGGTTTGTCAGTGCTTTCACAACGCCATGTTTCAGGATGGTGTTGTAATTGCTATTCCTGCCTAATCCCTCACTAATTCAGTACAACTTTGCACTAATATTTCTGACTAAAAGAAAACAAGCCAACACTATTTTGTTTGAAATATTCAACTGTGTTCAAATATACAGCATTATATGCCATTGATAATCAGAAAAAAATATCACCAGGATATAATTATAATTATAATTACTAGAACTCTGCTTTTCTGTATTTAGTTAATAATGTTTTTAAACTGGAAAAGCAAAATCACAGCTCTTCCTATGAAAATATTTTAGAAAGTTTATGTAATAAGCTGTCTAAGTATAAAAGTTGTTTTGGGATTTATGATTCAGAAAAATTCTGTTCATTTTAAGTTGTATCAATTTTTTAGCTGTCCTGATAATCAGTAAGGTTAGACAGTGGCAAAGGTTTTACACTGGAAAAGGTTGCCCAGGGAGGTGGTGGAGTAACCATCCCTCAAAGCATTTAAGAGGCATCTGGAGGATATGCTTTAGGGTTTAGGGGTTACAGCAGAGTGGTAGACTAATGGTTGGACTTGATGATCTTAGAGGTCTCTTCCAACCTTGAAGATTCTGTGAAATGTAGTCTTGAAGGTATTTTAATTATGGAAAACCCTGTTCTCCAATAAAACCAAAACAGTCATGACAAATTTTGTCCTCATGTTTAAGCTCTTTTTTAAGGTGAGTAGTTGGAAACATGTCACAGTACTGCCCATTGGTGATATTTATACTGAATTTTCTCTGCAAGTTAATGCCAATAGAAAAAAAATGAACACTTAGCTTTACATATATCTCTAACCTTATATGTAAAGGTGGTATTATTTTATAGAGGGTAGATATTTTCTAGTTTTCATATGTAATACTGCAGTGCAGGACCAGGAAATACAGCAAGTATATACATAACCTCTCAGATACCATCCTGAACTAATGATGATGATGATGATAATAATAATAATAATAATCCATTTTTATTATCCCAGCATCTTAATATTTTAAGGGAGCTAACCATTACATTCTTTTCCATCTGATGAAACTTAAATATACTTGTTCTATTCTATTATATTTATCCATATAATTTCTTTAGCTATTTTGAGGGAAGGACTTTCTGAATTTAAAACCCTTTTACATCACTACAATTATTTATAACATTTACTATATAATTATTTTTTATATGGTTAAATTTCAAAAGA
>NW_008684369.1:33532-44574 GCF_000695815.1 Acanthisitta chloris | reverse complement strand
GTGTCCACCAAGAAGCCACCCATTAGAGCCATGTCATTCATTAATTGTCTTCATTTGTCACATGCTGTATTTAAGCAGGTGTTTTCACTACTTGAGAACCGCAGTGCTCTCTCCTGGTCTCCATTTGCACTTAAGAGGGAGAAATTGTGGATATTTTGTTCTTCTTTCTTTGAAATGCCTGAAGAGCAAAACGATTGCCTACAAAACACTGTGCTACAGCAGTCTTCCAAAAAGTAATGTGCAGCAACTTACACTGCAGGCAAGAAATCTGTTTGGTTCTAGGATCTCTGGTAGCCTTGGGCACCATGGGTCAGGATGTGCCTTTCATTATGTTTCATATTGCTTGCAGGTATCAAAGCTATTACATTTCCATTCTGAAGAGAGGGAAAAATCGAGGCACGCATGAAGGGATCAGTTCGAGTTTAGTTCTGAAGTTCCTTCTCTCTTCTATCTGCTGCAGCAATTTATTTTTTTTGGTCTTCTGCATGATACTTCAAGCCTGTCTCTTCTGCTAGGAAAACGACACAGTGCTGAGGAAGAGCAAGTCCTCTTTTGTGTGCGTGCAATTTTGAACCACTCTTACCTCGTGGACATTGTCTGACCTGAAAGGTTTTGATAATATTTTCTGTCTATGAACTGTGAGTTTTAAATTAAAGCATTTAGCTAACCAGTATAAAACAGAAATGTGTCTCTGTTAAACCAGAGGTTTTGCATTGCCTTAAGTGGTATCATTTTGGCTATACTAATCCCTAGTAATTGCAGGTCTCTGAGTATGAATGATGTATTATCAACATAAAGAAAAAGATAGCTAATTAGAAAAAAACAAGTTCTCAAAACCCTGATGTGGTGCAAACTTCAGTTACTGAAACTTGTTTTTAATTCATCCTTCCAGAAAATTTCTATGGTTTTCAGAGATTGCTATCCAGACCAAGCTGGACTCTTTCTTTACCTGACACTTTATGCTACACATCCATGAAAGACTTTCCCTGATAGCCTCAACAGGAAAATAGGATGACTTTTCTGTGACATAGCTTTGATATGATTGATGATTTGCATATGTGAAGCTGATATTAAGTAGCAAAGAGTGGAGAATTACATGGGGTTTTTTTTTGTATTTAGGGTTGTTGTTCCCGAAATTGCTTGTCTAAAAGATGATAAAAAGAGTGTTGACCACTGCTGCCTGCCTGGAGGACTCATAGAAGTTACCCATAGCCTTAAAATTGGACTTTCAGTGATCATACATGTGACCGAACAAGTTATACTGGATGTGGTGAGTACTTGCAGCCTTTGACAGGCAATAAAATATTTTAGATCATGCATAAGTGAAAGTAAAGTTATTGCACATGAAGAAAATAGAGCTAATGATCACTATGTTCTCGGCATGGTGACACACTGCAGTTGTCTCATGGAAGTTACCACAGCTCTCCCCAAAAGGCAATCCCAATGCGGAAAGGGCTCAAAGGCATTGAAGTATTTTGCTTGCATGTTTCGGGACATAAATGTGGTACATGTGCAAATCCTGTAGCAGCTTCATTGATTTCCCCTGCTGCAACATTTTCTAAAGTGAGAATGCTGTTTTGTTGGCTTTTATTTATTTATTGTCTTAGCTGATAATCCTATGGCATCAAAACTGGACTGTCAGTGTAACAGATAAGAACCATCTTCTCCCATGTCAGGAGTGATATCTTATTCCTGGAAATAACTTCTGACCAGTGAGCTTGACTCCTTGCAGGACCAAGTCAATGGCTAGTCCTATGTGAACCCTCTGGAATAGCGTTTGGAGAGCGAACTGGGTACTCTCGTTTCCCAACCTGAATGCTGCAAGCAAGGTGAGACTTAACACTTCCAACTCTTCTGGTGACACACTTGCCCTGCAGCAGTTGATGCCTGGAATGCATTTCTACATTTAGCAACCTTCTGCCTTTCTGAGCTTATTCCAGGTGTGTCAAATCACAAAGCTAAGAGATCATCAGGCAAGCCAGAAAACCCTTAGCCTTCTGTTGTGACTTACTAGTATTTCACACACCTCTTTTATTCTTTTGGAACTAAAAGCTTCATCTTCAACTGAAAGTCTCAGCAAACCTTACCTGGGTTGTTATGACTGTCCCTTTATCTCATGAACCTGAAGAAAAACATCTTACTATGAACCAGACTGCCAGCCCATTTACTGACTGCAGTGTGGGTTCTTAGGAGGATCACTTGCATAAAATTCACTGTCCTGATTAATAAGTACCCTTAAATTTAGAGTGAAAATGAGGCTAAAGATGGACTCATACAAGGAAACAGTTTTGCAATTTACTGAATCTGTTTTAAAAAAATGCACAAAAATAAAACTGAATGGAAAACTCGTCATATAAGGCTGTGGCTCCAAGACTTAATTGAAAGCTATTTTCTCTGGTCACTTATTTGACTACAGTACTACAGGCTCCCCAACCATACACTTACATATTACTAGCAATCCATGTTTACTGGGAATACCTGGTCTATTCACATTTTGTGCCGTTAATATTCTGTAGGCAAGCTCATGTTTCCCAAACAGGTTTCCTACAAATGAAATGTCCTGTAACTCCACCATTTAAGACATTTCCCCTTAGCTGCCATCAAAGATGTCAGGCTCTGTGCTGGAATTGCTTTGTCTCTTTGGTATCTATTTGCAGAAAATATGCATTTCTTTTGTTGATGAAGATCTATGTTACAATTTGTGTCCACCAGCTGGTTACAGACTTGACTTATCGACATGACACATCCAAGCTTGGAAAACCTAGGCTCTAATCCACACTTCTGGTCCTCACTTTCTTTTCCAGTGATAGCTCACCTCGATGACTTGCATTACAAAGTTTTCACAGCAAAGAATATACATTACTGTGCACAATACCTGGTGGGATGACAGACCCCACCTGGACATTCAGTGAGCATCTAGGTTTCCTGGACCACTGCATACAGACAGCAGGAGAAGAAGAATAAATCAAACAAACCCAGTGGTTAATGGGTAAAGATAAAAAAAAACATAAGTATGTTAAAGAGGTGAACTAATTGTTTGGGAACTGGATTTTGACAGCTGAATTAAAGAATAAAACACCTCCAGGAATCACCAACAAAATCTACCCATTTAATTATGCAGTTGTGTCATGCCGTGGGCCCAAGGCACTTCAAGTCACGTCTTCAGAAGTGCCAGACTTCAGCACAGAGTGATGTGCTCTACAAAACCAGATGTTCCACTGTTTGAACACCGATATGGGTCAGACTTCAGCAACTTGAACATCAGCTCACGCCAGCCAGCTGAGTGGCTAAGTAGCAAGATGCAGCTTGTGACTGTCCTGTACCAGCTACCTACAGATGAACACAAACTACTGCAACCACTGGGACTCACATCAGCCCTCTGATTTGAAGTAATTATGCTTCAGTGCAGCAATACAGTGCCATGCAATCCATTGTTAATATACTTGAGCTAGCTGAGACACCACCTGCAGCCACAAGACTGCACAGTCAATCACCTGAGTATTTTACAGAGTTGGTCCACCTTGCTACAGCTGTAGTGTTAGCTGAAAAGTTTTATACTTTACTAGCACCAGAGCCTATACCCAGTAGATGCTGTTGAACATTTTGAACTTGCCTGTCTCTGCCTTTTGTAAATTAGAGAGTTAAAGAATAAGTTTTACAACATAACTTGCATATAGCACCTAAACACAATGTTGTTCTCTGCTTTCAAATTATTCTGCTTTGATGCATAAGAGTGGTATGACAACCAAAAGACAGATTTACAGTCTTAGCAAGAAGCTCAAATCCAGTCACAGTGGGAATCACTTTGTCAGTGAAAGGCTGCTCTTTCCTGCTTCCTCTAGAAGCATAAACCAATTCTGTAAATAAGCACATACTTCTTATTTGTGCTGCCACTGCAAAATAACATGAAGAATTTTGAAGACCAAAATTTGCTCAGGATTCCAAGAGGCATCAGTGAAGTTCCCTTTGTACAGTGAGAAGCAATTCCTGGACCAAAGAGCTCAGTGCACATTATGCTAGCAATGTGGGAAAGATAATTGCACAGATGAGCACTAGAGTACTAGAAGTGTGTGAACTGTTGACACACCTTACTCCTCAGTGATAGAGGCAGGAGTGTAATTTTGCACTTCATCGTGTCATGGCTGATTTCTCCCCTTGAGGCAATTCTCAGGGACACGCTCTGCACCACTTACATTGCCTAGACAAATGCAGGATGCAAAGACCTGGTCTCTGTGCCTCTCTCCAGTTATATCTGACTTTGAACTATCCCATTGACATGCTGTTGTTGCCCAGAGGATTGATTATTATCAAAAACTTTGTATTTCAGTATGTTTTCTAGTAGAGAGGTTACCATACAACAGTACAATAACCTCTGCCTGTAGAGCTCATTCCATTTAAGTGTCCATACATTCTGCTGGTAAAAACATGAATCCACAAAGGGAAGCTTTGCTTGTGTAGCTGCATTAGTAGAAACATTCTAGTACAGAGTAGGATAATTTAACAGCCTTTCCCATGAAGGACTAAATATATTTCCCTGGGACAGCATGAAGATGGTATTGCTCTGCCAGGTCTTCCGGACAAGTTACAGTGTACAAAATGTCTTTACAGCTTTTTGATATTTCTGTTCACCAGTGATTGCATTATTCAGAAATAGTTTCATCTGTTTCAGAGCATCTTTCTCTTGACAGGGGCATTGTTTTTGAACTTGTCTTCTCAGTACACTGGTACCATATTGAGGTGAATTTGTCCTGATGTAGACTGACACCTACAGACAAGAGGGAGCAGATCCCTGTTCAAGCCTCAGAAGACTCATGTCCATGACACCTAGGGTGTATCCGAGTGTTGTCCACAGATTCTTTGACATGGGTAGTATCCAGGTGGACTAATTCAGTATAAACCTCTCTTTCAGTGTGTCATGGCTTTGACTCCTTGTATATCAAGTTGGCTTCACTGGCTGAAGGACTTCTAAAGAGAAGCATGGACATTGTCCAAGTCTGACTCCAGTGCCTTGTAAATTGGAATTTATCTTTCCCTCCAAATATTCTTTGGAAGACATTAATGACACTTAAAAGTCACAAGCCAAGACTCCTGTTGCACTTGAAACATGCTTTCTCCAGGAGTCCTAATTGCAGCTCTGGGTGTTGATTGCGTAGGAATCTGTGGTAAAGCTCTGCTTTATCTGGCTTTGAACTAAATTTTTAATGTTGTTGCTTTTGCAAAATACCTTTGATTTTTCCTTCTCCTTCTTATCCTCCCCCACTTCCCCTGCCTTACTATTGCTTGGCAGTAGTCTTGACATCTTTGTTAAGTCCATTTTTCCCCTGTGGCAACAACAGGGCACAGCAGATGCCATGCAAGTCTTACTTTGTAGTGGTTTTAATCCATATACGTTTGTTGTACAATTTCTCTCACAACATTCACTTATTACTCCCTGTCTCTCCCCCATATGTTTTGTTGTCCCTATACACATCTGTCATACCCAGTCAATTTTCTAATTTGAGTTCTTATAGCAATCTGGTGCTGGGTCCTGATTCCTCAGTATCTTACATTATAAAGTCACATATGATTTCAGCCTACAAAGCCCATATTAGCACATGGTAATAAGCATGTTTTACCTTTGTAACATGCTGATCTGAGTGCTTTGAATGTCCTTTGTAGTTAATTTGATCATATCATTCATGCATACATACATACATGCATACATTCATGCATACATTATATTCTTGGATGTCTACAAATATTTTTCCAATACACTGAGCTTCTCTGTTACTGCTCATTAGCTTTTTTGTAGTGAGACCATGATACATGTGTAAGTAGACCATTGCCTGTTCCTGAAAGTGCCTCCTTGTGACTTTTTTTTCTTCAACTGCAAATTCTCAGTGAAATTCGTTACACATGTCCCTTTCTTACACATCAGGATTCCTGCTTGCACATCCAGTCTTTCTTTGCCTTCAGTGGACCACCAGCTGGGATTTGCATTACTTTTTGCCTTAGTAGTCACATACTGCAGCAGTTAAAAATCCCTACAGGAAAGGTGACATGCTTTTCAGACTGCAGAATTTTTAAAATCGAGGCTCAGACTGGAAATGCCCACAGGGTGGCTCCACACACTGCACCTTGCTACTCCTCTAACCGTACCTCTACCTAATCAGCGCTAGCTCAGCTCTGCAGCAGTACGTGTTAAGTGCTGGCTACTAGCAAGAATGACAGGGTAGAGCCTGGGGTGACAACCAGATGATGCACCAGATGCATAATTAATGACTATTAATGAATATTTGCATCATGGTAATGCCCTGAGGCCTAGGGGAAGGTGCCTGTGCAGGAAGCAACATCAAGGCTTAAATTGTACACATTGCCCTTGCGGCACTTAACTGAGGCACCTAAACTCAAGCGAGAGAGACAGGCTTAGATAAGCCATGAAGGTGATGCTGGTTCCTTGTTGGCTGCATGGTGGGCTAAATGAAATGATGCTCTAATGTGGGTGACTTATTAAAACTCCTGAAGTTAGAAAAGATGAACCTGAGCTTTTGGGAGAAGGATGCCCCTGAGGACCAGTGATATCTTCGCTAGCTCTGTGAGCACGCATGTGTGCACGTGTGCACACTGCATGTTCTGACTCCAGAACATTGTGTACACATGTATGTGTGTACACTGTGTTTGTCATCTCTTTCAAGATTGTGCATGTGTATATTACCTCTACATAAACTTGTCTTCCTCTTACAGAATTTCCACAATTTTATTTTTTCCTTCCACCAAGTGCTGTATGGATTATGTATAAGGAGCTGTTTTGCCAGTACTGCCCTTCATTAGGGCTGGTGTATGAGGAAAGCAAACCAACCAGCCAACTCCAGCAAAGATAAGCAAAATAAGGAAAGGAATAGAGACTAGTCAGTTTTGTTTTACTCCAGGTAACTATCCCATTTGGCCCATGATTAAGATTTAATTCAGATGTAAAGAAGTCAACAATTTATATTCTTCATGCTATACTACAATTTACTACTTCAGGAAACCCTGGCCAGTTTTACTAGGCTTAAAAGAAATGCGAAGATCTTAGAAGGCTATGCATACAGAGGGAGTGCAGTAGTTCAATACATAAGATAATACATGCATCATTATTACATTTTCCCATCTTGCTAACAGCATCACATTGAGTCATACATGTTTTTTGGTTTTGAAATGCTAAAGCCAAGGAGGTTCTAGGGTTTGCACTTGGTAATCTGTCACTGGGTCTTACTTAGTCTGGCAACAGAAACCTAGCCCTGCACAAGATGTGGAAATTACTGAAATTGCATTTTCCTTGCTAAACCTGGTCAAGAGGTAGTAATTTCCCCTTTCACAAGGGGCTGCAGCATGTGATCTACTGTTAACCCATTTAGAACTGATGGTACTGTACAAGTATTAGCTTACCTAAAACAGGTGTCCTTAAAAACCTGCATCTGTTCTTGAGGAATATGTCTCCTAATCTATAAGCATACTGACATGGATAAAGTGTCAGAAGCACTTGAGGTGGAAATTCCTTGATACGTAGAGATGGGGTTTTGGAATTTCTTTTATATCTGACTCTCAAATTAGGTAAATGGGTGTCTTTGCCAAGGTCCATATATCACAAACATATTAAAGGAGAGCAGACACAGGTGAAGTACAGGGAGTCTGTGTTCAATTTGAACTGTCAATCCTTTTGCCCATTTTCTAAGATGCATAAGGATCATTAAATAATTACAATGTAGCAATCCCTAGGAAATGTGAAAGATCCAGAGAATGCTACTCCTAAACCCAGACATCACCAAGCAACTGTTAAGGCAGTAGCATGCCATTCTGCTATTTTAAGTACGAGTTTCAGAACTGAAAGTAGTAAGCTGTGATACTATTTTTAAGTGTTCATTTATTATTTCTTTTTTTTTAAAGTGCAACATCTGAATATATGATAATCTTTATTAAGAAAAAACCCTCAAACCCATTGCCACACAGCAACTCTTAGCTCATTGCTTTTCTGAGATCATCCTGCAAGTCCTGAGAAATTCTCTGATCACACTGCAGAGCAGGTTCCTTTGAAAATCTGAGATTTCCTGTTGCTGAGGCTTTTTGCCTGCTTTTGTTTTGGTCTCTGATTTCCTGAGAAATGTATCACATATGAAATGAATCCCAGGAAAAGCACAATGGGAAGGGAAGGTTGTGCTGTTTTGGAAACCACAGTCCTCAGGAGGTGCCGAAATTGGAATCTGATGAGAACTGATATTGATCAATCTTAGTGGAGAGCCAGACAGGAGGATTGGTGGTGATCAGCTACTCCTGTGCAGAAAGCTTGATATTCCCTCATAAGAGGAGCAGAATTTGGAGACACTGCCTGATTATGAGGAGACATTTTTGCTGTTTCACTCTTAGAGAGCTCACCCAACATAACTGATCATATGGGAAGCATATGGGGGTAGATTGAAGGCTTGCCTACAGCTGCATCTGGCATGCTAGGTAAAACCCAAAAATGCTGTTTAAACAACAGTCTTGATCATTTTCTCCAGCTGCCATCAACATGGAACTTGCAAAACAAGACACACTATTCTCCGTACTAGTATAAGCTTTGCCAACCATTCGGATCTCTCTGGGGGCTAAGGCTGAAGGCAAATGGATGAGATCTTGCTATGGTACCTCTGGTCCTGGCTTGAACTGTCAGCTCTAGGGGAGGTCTGAGCAGCTGGTTTTGACATCACATGATCCTTCTTTTGAAGGAGTGCGGTTACATCTGTTCTCTCTCCCTCCCTCTGTCATGCAAAGACTGCTAAGGACAGTCCCTGCTAGTCTGAATTATATTCAGAATGCTCAGTCTGAGAGGTGCTAAGTTTTTATTCTAGAAAGGATTTGCATCAGAAAGCAATGAAGGAACGGACACTGGAAGGAGAGCAAATGCTAAAGGTGCAGCAGACATGACAACCTCAGCTGAACCATGAGCCTGTACTTCCTGGACTCTTCAATGAGAAGAGACTTTAGTGCAGCAGACCCAATCCAGCATCACAGATCTGTGAAGTGCTTATAGTGTATTAATAAGATAGTGTATAAATAAGATTTTATTTTCTGCATATCAAATCAGCTGGGTGAGGGCTTTCTTAGGGCCTCACCCAGCCTCTCTCAAATCTGAGTATTTACCTGAAAAGAGTCAATTGCAGTATTGGAAGAAGAGGACAATCTGCCAGCTTTGGAGAAGTTCTACTCCATTTTTTATCTGCTCCTACCTAGATTAGGCCTTGTGTCTAATATGAGGTAAGCAGACATGGGTCAAGCATATTAGAATGTCAGGGTGCCTTGCATAACCAAGGCACCTTTTGCTTGAGAGAGGTAGTATCATTCTTCCTCCAGCACTGGTCATCTCCCTTACATTCAGCATTTATTTCGGTCTGTCAGGGTAAGTGCTTTTCTTGGATGGAAGATGTGCTTCTCCTGCAGTCCCTCTCACAGGCATCTTTCAGTTCAGCACTTCTTTAAAATACTTTCCAAGGTTTTGTTAGTATAGAAGAGCAGCAGCATTGTGAGATGGGAGCTCCTGGGAGGGAGAGAGTTTTCGCATTTACTATCTGTCTACATCAGCAAGATAGCAGCAACCAGCAAAGATGTGCTTGTCCCAGGAAAGAGCTCATGACCTATGGTCCAAAGTACAGACCTGCCCCTGCTGTTACTGAGACTGGAGCTCTCTCTTCATGCTGGCTGACCATGAGAAAGCTTTCTCAAAAAGGCGACACAGCTGTGACTTGCCACCAGCATGCACAAGGGTGAAGCACTCCACAACCCCAAAGTGCTTTTGCAAACGTTGGGACCTGGACGGGCTGACAGCTGTGCAGCCCTGAGCCAAGAACAAGAGATCATGTACACCTTGGTTGCAATCCTGCATTGCTTTGCTCCCAAAAGCTGCCACAGTGTCAAAGTGCCTTAAGTGTTGCTTGCATGTGCATTTTAGGGATCCAGAATCCACTGGTCTAAGCTATCTGCCTGGTCCATATGTCCAAGAAGGCTGATCTGCTAAAGTAATAATTTGTCCCCCTGGAGTTGTTGAACACCTCTTCATCCAAGGTGTATAGATGCACTGGTGATTACTGAAGGGATATGCCCCTTTGCTAAAGATTTAGTTTATCGGATTTCTTTACTTCAGGGGCCACAAGAAGTCCAGTCCTGGCATCATGCCAGGGTCCATCATCAGATCAGAAGGTACATATTTCTCCTTGGCATGTTAAGTGAAAACCTCAGAGCAATGAAAACTCTTCATCTTTTGTTGTAAACAGAGGCCACTACCACTATAGTACATAACATGCTATAGTACACAGCATTGGCTATAATTTAGTTAAAGGAAATAATTTTGTGAGCCTTTCAAATACTATGAAGGAACAGCAGGCTTTGGGTGTGCTGCTCTGCCCTATGAATACTGCCTGTTAATATCCAGATGTCAAATACCAACCTTCCATTCACTGCTGCAGAAAAAATGGACCATCAGGAGGTAAAACATAACCATGGGAGGCATGCAACACATTCTAGCACTTGTTTCAGCTACAACATGTTATCAGAAATGTGCATGTAAAAGTTGACTAGGCATCTGTCCAAACAATATATTCCAGGTCTGTGATTTGGAGAATGAATTTAAGGGAAGGGAATGCTTTTCATTCATTTTTTTCTCCTTTACTATTATTTACCCCAAATCTGAGGTAGCTGTAGAAAACAGGAGAACACTTTTGCACTGTATAACAATGGGAAAGAAACTCAGAAATGTCTGTTTCACTCTAACACTGACCCCACATCTTTATGAGAACATAAAAAAGCTATGTCTGAGAACAGTTTATGTCAGGAGACCTCCTCAATTCATGTCTGGCTTCACTCTGCCATTGATACAATGCTGCCACCAATCTCCCAGCCAGATTTCAAATATTTAACAATATCCCACTACAGCAAGTGTCCAGCCCACTTAAGACTCAATGAATGTTGAAGAAGGGGTTCAGTCTTGTTAAGTCCTTCAGACCAACCACTTTTTTTAAAGAAATGCAGGAGGCAAAGGATTTTTACATTAT
>NW_008684369.1:30098-33477 GCF_000695815.1 Acanthisitta chloris | reverse complement strand
TTATTCAGCATTTTTGATTCCTTAATCTTCACTTTGTATACTTGGATACAAAGGCTGTTTCTAGTGTTTACATGTTTTAAAAGTCTGTAAATATATTAAGCTAATCCCAACTATGAAATGATCATTCTTCTGGTAATCCACTGCTACACCATTTATATGCCTGCATCTTGTCTTAATCCTGTACTCCCTGTTTTTCAACTTGTACATACATCACGTACTTCTGTGTCTTCCTGATGTTAGCAATCAGCATAATGAGAGCATTTAATAATTTGTATTATAGGTTTTGTAATGCAGATTTTTTTTCATTGCTTGGCATGAAGCGGACAGAAATGCTGAGTAATGTAGGCATTCTTCTTCAAAATGCTTTTTCAGACAAGCTCATTAAAGCATTAAACTTACTCATGTCTGAGTCATATGCATATATCCTTGCAAGTTACAAGTTGAAGTATATGATTTCTTGTATGATGATAACATGGAAATCTAATAAATAGGCAACAGCCTGTACATTCATGCATTTTTACTGCCTCAGTTGAAATGACACTCTTTTTTGGAGAACTGGTTACACTAGCTTAAGAATAAACACTACAAGCACATTTACATCTTGCAAGATATCTGATTCTAGCGGGAAAGTCACTTAAAACTGATTTAGAGAAAACAATACTCAGCTGAAGCATTTGTGTTATGCGCAAGGCCTGGAAGACCACCACAAACCCGTTGCTAGCCTTTCTGTTTCTCCAAGGTAATGATATTTGCCTTTTCTGGACAGCACAGACCTACATGAGCCAACATTCAGGAGTGTTAGTCTTGTATCAAACACTATCTCCTTCAGTTTTCTGTTCAAAGCATCACAGTTCACTCAGCTTGTCAGACCTACTGTTTACAGTTGGTCTGCAAATAGACATGGCAATTTCTCTTATACCACAGCTGTTGACATACCTGATGAGAGAGGTATGCGAAAGAAACCTTTCTGAGTGGTTCAGTGTGTGTACGAGAAATGGTGCACTCTGTGATGGTGGTGGGATGCTCTGCTGCAAGAGGAAGAGGATGACTGCATGTTCCCCCTTGTTATAGTAGGGTCATGGGTCCTGGCTACCAGCAGGTGCTGGATATTGACCCTCACAGGTAAGCTTCACCCTGCTTCTAGAGCAATTGTAAAAGACTTCATGTATTTTCCAGTATGTGTGTTACAAGACTTTGTCACAGACATACGGGTACTGCAGCGCCTCTGTGCTTACACATACAATGCAGTGTGGCTCTAATGAACATGCAAGATCCATGGCACAGTGGTCATACAGTACCCTGGCATAAACCCTACTGGACTTCCTGGTGAAGAGGCTTAGTCTGTCCTCTGTCACCCTGGTTGAGAAGGCCTGGACTGTTTCACAGTATTCCATTTGATAGTGCATAATGCAATTCCAAGGGATCATTGAGCCCATGCAAATATGAACAAATGAACAGTTCCCCATAATCTTCCCCTCTGATTCTCTCTGGGGAATGCAGATGGAAAATGCAGTGCACAGGCAGCAAAGAAATACTTTCTGTATTAAAAATAAGTATCCATTCTGCTTCACTCCATTCAGAAAGTTACCATTCTACTTTCCTCCTCAAGACAATGTGCTTGACATCTTTCTTCCTCTTCCCCCTTCTACAGGCCTCTACCTTCTCAGCCCATTTTTTGGGGGTTCTGGATGCATCATATTGTCATGAGTATAAGTAGTAATTAGACTAATGACCTCAACCTCTACTGTGTCATCTCTACAGTTCAGATGTAGTATTTTATCATTTAAAATAAAATACTATTTACTATCTCTGGAATTCCCTTAGAAAGATAACAGGGAAGTTAAGCATGTCAGCAAGGCTGTCACACAAATGTCTCTCCAACTCAGGAGCAAGCACAGCTAACCTGTCATTTGACAGGAGGTCACAGCAGAAAAGAGCTTTGCTACTTTCAAATATTCAAATATTTGATTTCATGGCTGCAGTTAAGAAAAAAGCCCCCAACAAACCAAAGGGGCAAAGGTGTTACACAGTCTTTCATCCTACACTTTGAACTAATTAAGCAAAGCAGGTTTTGCTGCCTTCGGTGGTGGTACTTATATAGCTGAACTTAGGCACAATCTGGTATGTTTGGTTGGGGTCAGAGCACTTAGTACCCTGCAGCATTCAGCACTAGATGAAATATGTATTACAGTACATATTTCTGATGTACATTCCATGTATTGTTTCTATTTACTGCATTAATTTATGAAGTAAAACTTCAGGTAGCATATGAAATCTAAGAAAAGTTTTCTTGCCTAATGTTACCACAGATGTAAAAGACCAACATATATTCTCAGATCCATTTCAATTAATAGGAATTACAAGACAAGAGGCCAGTAGTATGCAGTAACTCTTACATTCATCTGATCTACAATTTCCACATAGAAGTCATTTAGCATCATCCAAGCTTAGAGTGGGTCTGCTTGTGTATATTGCCAAAGAAACATTCTCACTGATTTCTCCAAGAAATTCCACAAGAAACCTGTCAGAAGGCAAACCGGGTTCATCGAATGCTGGGTTAATACCTCAACTCTTGGTCTACTAGTCCTATTTGCTTTTTTTATGTCACCTATATGCCTCAGCTGACACATTCATAAAAGGTGTGTTGCCAAGTTTTACCAACTTTTGCCAATTTTCTGCCTGTTGAAAAAAGTCTAAATTGACATAGCCTAAATGGTAGAAGAAGCAGCTATGGGATTTGTCCTGTGAGGGATAAAAGCATCTTCCTTATGAGATTTAGATCCCATTGTTTATATGAAAACAAAGGAAAACACAAAAAAGAGGACAAACGTCAACTCAGACTACAATGGGAAGCTGATAAAAGGAAATAATTCTAATACCTAAACCGCGCTTCTGAAAGCAGTAGGTATTTGATCTGCTGGTGGCATCTGCTGTTGCTTTTGATTTGCACCAGTGAAAAGTGAGTGCAAAAGAATGCTGCCCCTATTTGAACTCCTTTTGGCTGTAGGAGGTGTAAAGCAATGGAGAATCTCTTGAGCGTTGATCAATTCATAAACATGCAGCTAAAGGGGGAACTCAGCCCTCTGTTTAGTTCCCTTGTGAAAGAAAACCATAAAAGTCCATTAAACACAAAGATACCACAGTAACACTATCTGGAAAACTACGAATATCTAGGAGACAAATTCTGGGCATGTTTGGCTGTACATGTGACTGCCTCTTACAATATTCTCTGGGAAGCTGCCATCAACTGCTATCAGAGATGGGGACCTGGGCAAGGAAAGTCTCTGGCCTTAATGGGAGACTGTTCTTCTGCAAAGCAAAAGGAAGCTGTCCCTACCTGTGTATGTTTTCTTCTAACTTTTTCACCTTCAGCTCATCC